>NC_067139.1:30312576-30513698 GCF_903995435.1 Acomys russatus | reverse complement strand
CCCACCCTGTTGAGTAAATGCACTAATCTTCCACATCCCCATTCATATGGCAATATCTTCAGATGATGTTATATTCTAATTACCTAATAATGTCTTGGGAAAACCAACTGGTGAGTTCCATAACAAGCAGTTTGGCGAGTAGGGAACATGGGACAGATAGATTTGGATGCGATGAGATCAGGCTGGCCTTGAACTCACAGTAATCTGCCTGCCTCTGCCTAGGTGCTTGGATTAAAGGCATGCACCACCATGCCCAGCTGATTTCACTCATTTTTAAAGGTAGGAAACCATATATTTATTCAGAGCCTTTGAGGTCACTGTGCATGAAAAGACACCATTCAGTACAGAAAGATAACAAGTTACCTTATTTTATTTATATAAAACTGAATTCATATAATTTTTAATGTATTACACCATGCCTGTAAATATGCCCTGGAAGACTCGAGTGGTCTTCAAGTATTTGGATGGTTCTCATATGAATGCCTCTTCCCCAAGAGGAATTGTCCTAGATAAACCCATAGGGTATAAGTGAGGTCAATATGGATAACAGAAATATAAGGAGTTTTAAATTGTGTGTGGGGGGGGTGAGTTTCTGGGTGTGTACATGTGAGTACAGGTACCCACAAAGGCCAAAAGGGCACTGGATCTCCTGGAGCTACAGCTGACTGAACAGGGTGCTGGGAACCAAACTCAAGTCTTCTGTAAGAGCAGTCCAGTACTGTTAGCCACTGAGCCATTTCTCTAGATGCTGAAATACACGTTTAGAAGAAATGTTTTCTTCATTTGGGGGAATGACCTAAATATAAAATCAACTGACCAATGAACTAAGAGAGTTACTCAGTCCTGTGTTTATCAGAAATAGTTACCCAGGGCAAGGCAAAACAGTATGCGCTGAGATGGCTATGGAGGGCGGGGGAAGGGCTGCTAAGATAGAAACGGGGGTTCAGACTACATATGTCAATAATGGGAACCTACCAGTTTATGAATATTCTGTTCCTACACATTGCTTTCTCTCAGAGAGATCCCTGAACCTGAGAGTGCTTGACTCTGCATATCATTGACAATCACTCTTGCATTGATGATCTTGGATTAAGGGCCCTTCCCAATACTATTCAGTACTGGCTGCCTTAGCCAACGCCCTGTCCAACAGAACAGCTTTTCAGAGCTCAGATCAAAGCCTCCTGTGTGCAAAGTGCCCATTGTTCATTAGTGACATGTGACTTGCACCTGCTCCACTGAGGTGTCCTGCTTTCACTGCATCCCTCTCTGTCTCTGCAAGCGGTGGCAAGATCACAGGGCCAGTCGCTTTAGTGACGAAGGAAGCCACACTCTGCCAGTCACAAGCTGGACCAGCTGTTCTGGTCCTGTGTGAACCAGGTGCCTCCTGCTTCCCCAGGAATCCGCTGCCAAGCCTTGGCAGAGAACGGGCGAGCAGCTGCTTCTCCAGCTTCAGTCTTGTCGATTTCTCTCCTCCACGGCCCGAGAATCCAAATGCAATCCCTTGGCAAGCCGGGTACAAAACACAGGAAAGGAACTTTGAAAGAAGACACAGCGGCTGTGCCTACAGAAAGTTGACCGAGGTCATGGAAAAGCAGGAGACACGGTCAGTATGTGAAGTCTGTTCACTTTAAACCTAAGCTTCACATATCATGAACACCACCATCCTCACCACAGGAGAAACATCAAAAAGTGAGTGGCGTACTAATTACATATTGATATGATTGTTCCTGAAGATCCAGCCGCTTAGATTCCAAACCCATACTAACCAAGACCCAAATAAAGCCATCATGATGAAAATATCGCAGAGCCGTTTGCCACACGAAGAGGTTCAATTCCATAGCTGTTCATGATTTAATTTGGTTAACAGCTCTGGGGATAGGAGGAGCAGTTGTTCCCACAGGCTTTTCTGGCTATGGGCTTTCTCCATTTGACGTCCCAAGAAACAAGAATGAGCTACAACTAAATTGCATTTAGCTCTTCCACTGTGCGTTGCTATTGTATCTTTTTTTCTAGAAAAGATTTAAACACCACTAAAGCCGCTCGGGCAACTCGCTCATGTTCTCATGCCATCAGAATGTTGCTGTTCATGTAGGCGGACCAGGGGTGGATGACCAATTAGCCAAGTGGCTTCCTCCCACCCCCAAAGGCTCTTCCTTGCACATGGCTCTCAGGCTGTGGTGGACTCTACTTCCCAAGCAATAACTCCCAAATCAGGAGGAGCGGGGGGAGGGGGGAGTGCAAATGGTGCAGTTGTGTAGTGACTGAGTCATCCTTTCACTGACTCCATTCACTTGTATGTTTGCAGTCAATTAGACAGCTGTGTTGGCCATGTGGAGTCAAGAGATATTTTTTGTTCCCAAAACAGGAAGAAGGGAGGGGGAGCTTGAGAGGAGGATAGATAAGACAGTGGATGTGGTGGTGGGTGTGGGGTCACAGTTGCTGTATGATTTCAGCTCCTCTGACCATCACTAAATTAGTAACTAGCCCTCCAAGCATGAGACAGACCTGATTAGACTCACAGTGAAGTGAGATGGAACTGTAGCTCAGATCTTGGAAATGCGCCTCAAGGTACAGAAAGGAGAGGGGCAAAGAATGTGGTCATTAGCTGGAAACTGAGGAAAATCAGGAAGCTTAAAACAAACAAACAAAACCCAGAAGACTTGGATACAGCTGTAACTGAGTTGGTAGAATGCTTGCCTGACATATGTGCAACCCTGGGTCCCACCCTTAGCACTGCATAAGCAAGGCACGAATGCAACCCTAGGTCTCAGGAGGAGGCAAGAGGACCAGAAATCCAAGACCATCCTTGGCTCTGTAGTGTGTGAGACCACCCTGAGATGAACAAGGCCCTGTCTCAAAGGAAAAATAAAAGCCAAATACCTTGCCTTCAAAATGTTCACAAGTCAGGGCTGGAGAGATGGCCCAGTGGTTAAAGAGCACACTGCCTATTCTTCCAAAAGACCTGGGTTCAATTCTCAGAACCCACATGCCAGCTCACAGCTGTCTGTAACTCCAGTTTGAGGGCATCTGATGCCCTTACATACACATACCGGAAGGCAGAATGTCAATGTACATAAATAAAAAGTAAATAAATCGGTTTTTAAATGTCCACAAGTCAAAGAAACAGACAGCTCTAATGAGCCAGAGAAGTATGCAACGCTGAGGTGACAGAGGGTGGAGTAATTAAGAGTTATTAAGATGGAACCACAAGTGGAAGCAAGGCCAACATTTTCCTCTCTAGTATTAGATGCTCCCTCTTCCTGACCCCTGATCAGTACACTCCCCTCTGCCTCCCACAGAAACCTCTGAGCCCCAACACTCACCCCAAAGCTTTCCACCCTCCACAAAGGGTGTCAGCCAAGTGCTGCACTAAGGCTCCGATCAGCCCATTACCTCTTTAACTAAACTTGTATTGGAACAAAGCAGGTGTTTAAGGCTTGTTTGTGGCCATTTGTGCTGTTAACAAATGAAGTGAATGAAACAGAGGTCCTGGGCCCACAAACTCTAGACTATTGGCTACCGGGACTTTTTGAAAAATGAAACAGACTCCTATCCCAAATTGTATCAGGGTAGAGGAAAAGGAATGTCTCTAACTTAAATTTTAAAAAAATAACTGTCATCACTTTGACCCAGCACCCTCCATCTCTTCTTCCAGATACCCTCAGTATCAAAGTACCTGCAACTCTTTCAATACTCCATGGTGTTTATGCTCACACCGACTAGGATGATTTCATTTCTTATTTACCAGAATAAATAAAACTAAGCTTTCCATATGCCTCTCAGCTCTTCCCTTACTCATATAGCCTGACACAGTGCAAAATGCTAATCAGAGTGAGAGAATCCCACTACAGATAAAGATTAGGGAACTTCAGTTATTGTAGGAAGTCTAGGAGAAAAAGAAAACCAGGGACAAACAAAAAAAAGGTCATAACCATAGATGGGATAGCCTTGAACTAAAAAAAAAAAAAAAAAAAAAAAAAAAAGCTAGACTAAAGAAAAGACCAGAAGGATTCCAGGCCAAATGGAGGTAAGAAAATCAAGTTAGGGCCAAACTAACATTTTTTTTTTCTTGGTGATACTATCTAAACCTTACAATAATAGAATTGTAATTTTAAAAAAAGGAAAATAAATACAGGATGATGGGGAAGGCATGCTCTCCAATAAGTACTTGAGGAATTTATAGAGGGACTCTGAAATGTTAAGGGAAATAAAGATGTTAATGGGACATAAATAAAAGATTCCCCATTCAAGAGAGCATTAAGATACAGCAAGTCATCTCTGTTCTCTGGATGACCTTGTTAAGCAACATTAAATTTTAAGAAGAATAAGGAAGCTGGCTGTCCTCATCATCTCCTCTGAACTTTTCAGTAATAATAACCTGAAAGAATGGGTCCAGAACCTTCACCAAGTTAAAAAAAAAAAAAAAAGATACCCTATAGCAGCCCCAGCAAAGTGCAGATGGTGGTCCTCTCACCCTCCCAGGAGAGCATGTGACATTGGGCAGCTGAAGGAAGAAGACTCAATGTTACCACTGAGCAGTATGGGTAAAAGAGGGATGGATGTAACCAGAGTGCATTAAAACTAAATGAAACTTTCAAACACATATACACATATACGGCATTTATTCATATATATGTATATATGTGAAACTATCAAAGAACAATATTTTATGTATTTTAAGAGTGGAATCTGCTCAAAGTTGGGTCCAAGGACAGAGAAGAATAGGGAGAAATGAGTTAGACTCAGGAACTCACACTCTGTCTGAACAGTCCCCCTCTCAGGGGACTCAGCTGCTATGTCTCTATGTTATAGAGACGCCTAGTCCATCACTGCCTTTGCACATCTTCCTTCAAGTGTGTGTGGGCATACACAACCTCAGTTCCTGTAAGTATATTTTGACAATGTTTAGGTTGTGCTAAGATGGAGCAGAGCTCCATGGCAAACTGAAATTTCAGAAGCTAAGAACAATAATCCGATGTCTCAAGTGTGCAAAATCTGATGCAAGTCAGGAAGAATTTCTTCCACAGGAAGCAAGCAGGTCCAGCCTCCTCCATGTGATATTGCCAACTCAGCAAAGTATTTCCTGGGTCAGGGCAGCCTGAGATGAGAGACCAAGATGGTAGCACACTCTCTCAGAAATGCCCCAGCCTATGTTTTGCATTTGTGATATTTGTGCTCCCATTCCACAGCCAGAGTTAATTTTATGACCCATCTCTTGAAAAGAGCTGTGAGGAACTGCAGTATATTCTGGAAAGAGGAGAGTGCTGTATGGATAAAAATGGACACTTCCATCACTCCGGTCACACTTGTCACTGCCTCAGTACCTACAGAAGAAGCAAGGACATACTGAATAAAGACTTGTTGAGCTGATGTGGCCCTACCTGCTGAACACAGTCCCAGAAGATGAGACCAGAAGTGGGAAGAGCTTTGCATCAAAACTCTGACTCCAAGACAGGCTTCTGAAACGAGAGAAGAACCAGGAAAGAACATTGTCAAAGAACCCTCATGAAGAGAAAAATAGTCAACAGCCTCGCTTGGAAGGGATAAATAAGAAGACTGGATGCAGGCCATCAGGCTTGACAGTTGGGTCATGCATCGATGGCTCTTTGCTGGTGCCAGGCAAATCTCGTTATGGTGAGTTTTAAGAGGGTGTCTAAATCATTCAGTGAGTTACAGCTTCACAGTATGAATGTTTCACAAAACAGATGGCTGCTGGAGATTTGTGGATGTTTTGTTGTTCTGGGGTTTTTTAACCCTAATAAAATGTCTTTCCATGAAGTAATAAGAATAGCTATTGTTTGCTGTGTACATGCTACGTGTCTAGCACCTTGCTAAGTAAGTACTTTCCTCACATATTTTGGTATCTGGCAACCAAATTTACAAAGGGACTGTTATATTCTGTCCCCACAATTACTACAATCTACCATGAGAAATATGGCCAAGGTCTCTGTGGTTCCAAAGTTTGGGGTCTTTCAATTGTGTTATAGTCTTGGTCCCCAAAATATGTAATGGTTAATATAGTCGGTACTACACCGAGAATACTCCTTAGTGGTAAAACACTAAGATGTCAAGTTGAAAATACTATCTTGTGTTCACAAAACTGCCCTTCTATCTTTAGCCTCAAGATGTTGTTGTTGTTGTTGTTGTTGTTGTTGTTGTTGTTGTTTCATTTTTAAATTAATTTATTTATTTTAATTTATTCATCTTATATCCCAATTATTATCCCTCACTTGTTTCTTTCCATTCCCATCCTCCCTCCCTCTTCCACCCTATTCCCCTCCCCTAGATTTCTGATAGGGGCACCCTCCTCCCCCACTGTCTTACCACAGCCTATCAGGTCTCATCTGGATAGCCTGCATCCCCTCACCCTTTCTCTGCATGCCTTCAAATTGCAGACAACTGAGTTCATGTTAGAGGCAGTCCCCGCTCCCCCCTCAACCTTGGATAATGCACTGACCATTCACTAAATCAGAACAAGGGGTCTAGGTTCTTTATATGCTTTGTCCTTGCTTCGTGTATCAGTTTGTGCAGTCCCCCTGGGTCTAGATCCGAAGGCCTTGATGATCTCCCTGTGGGGCTCCTGAATCCTTTAGATCCTTCCATAACCCCCACTGTTCCATACCTCTCTTGGCTCTCTGCCCAGAGTCCAGCTGGGAGTTCCAGCATCTGTCCAGGTGCCGGACTAGGTAGAGTCTCTCAGAGGACATCTATATCGGGCCAATATTCACTTATAAGTGAGTATATGCCATGCATGTCTTTCCGGGACACTTAAGATAATCCTTTCTAGTTCTATTTATTTGACTGCGAATTTCAAGATTTCCTTGTTTTTAATAACTGAGTAGTAGTCCGTTGTATAAAAGTACCACAGTTACTTTATCCATTCTTTAGTCGAGAGATATCTAGGGTTTCCAGATTCTGGCTATTACAAATAAAGCTCCTATGAACATAGTTGAGCAAGTGTCCTTGTTGTGTGGTGGAGCATCTCTTGGGTATATTCCAAGGAGTGAAATAGCTAGGTCTTGAGGTAGCCCTATTCCCAGTTTTCTGAGGAAGCGCCAGATTGATTTCCAAAGTGATTGTACAAGTTTGCACTCCCACCAGCATGAAGGAGTGTTCTCCTTTCTCCACATCCTCGTCAGCATGTGATGTCACTTGAATTTTTGATCTCAGCCATTCTGGTAGGTATAAGATAGAATCTCAGAGTTGTTTTGATTTGCATTTCTCTGATAACTCAGAACATTAAGCATTTCTTTAAATGTTTCTCGGTCATTCAATGTTCCTCTGTTGAGAATTCTGTTTAGCTCTGTACCCCATTTTTTCCATTGAATTATTTGGTTTGGTGTTATTTAGTTTCTTAAGTGTTTTATATATTTTGGATATTAGCCCTTTGTCAGATATAAGGTTGAAGATCTTTTCCCAGTCTGTAGGCTGTCATTTTGTTCTGTTAACAGTGTCCTTTGCTTTATAAAAGTTTCCAGTTTCATGAGGTCCCATTTATTAATTGTTGATCTTAGAGCCTGAGCTATTGGTGTTCTGTTCAGGAAGTTGTCTCCTGTGCCAATGAGTTCAAGGCTCTTCCCCACTTTTTCTTCTAGCAGATTTAGTGTGTCTGATTTTATTTTGAGGTCTTTAAACCACATGGACTTTAGTTTTGTGCAGGGTGATAAATATGGCTCTATTTGCATTTTTCTACATATAGACATCCAGTTAGACCAGCATCATTTGTTGAAGATGCTATCTTTTTTCCATTGTATAGTTTTGGTTTTTTTGTCAAAAATGAAGTAACCATAGGTATGTGGATTTATTTCTCGGTCTTCAATTATATTCCATTGATCACCCAGCCTATTGCTTTGCCAGTATCATGCCTTTCTAATATCTAATAAAATAGACTTTTAACCAAAGTTAATCAAAAGAGATTATGAAGGACTCTTCCTACTCATCAAAGGAAAAATCAACCAAGATGCCTAAAAATCTTTTTATGCCCAAAAATATCCTACCCCATGGACACTTGCTCAGCCATGTTCATTGCTGCTGTATTAACAATAGTAAGGAAATGGAAACAATTAAATGCCCTTTGACTGATGGATGCATAATAAAAATGTCATACATATCAATATGGGATATTATTAATCTACAAATGAAAATGAAATCTGAAATTTACAGGTAAATGGGTAGAACTAGAAAAGATCACAGTAAGTGAAGTAACCCAGGCCCAGGAAGACAAACATTTCATGTCCTCTCTTATCCAAAGCTTCTAGCTCTAGTCTCCAGATGTGAGAATGGAACATGGAGTAACTGCAGAAGCCAGGGCGCATAAAGGGGACCATGACATGGAACAATAGGGAAGGGAATAGCAAGGTACAGGTGATCTGAAGGGATAGGTGGAAAAAATGGAGACCTTTAATTAGAGAAAGAGTAAAACATAAGTACAGAAGGAGAAGGGGGAGGAGAATAAAATTACAGCAAGGGTGTCTGAAAAAGTCACAATGAATCATATTAATGTACCTACCTAAAATATATATATAACACCTATAAGAGTGTGTATACATATATAGTTGAGATCAAATTTTCTCATCTGGCTTGAAAATGTTTCCCTCAAGAGTCATAGACTATCCAACACCCGGCATGAGAAGCCCCTTTATGAGCTGTTTGTCAGAGTTATCCAAGAGATTAAAAAAAAACTATAATTATAGACTATTGCTGTTGGCTCCAAGAGGTGGACGGTAAGTCCTTATTGCTAAAGATACCCTATACCTCAAACACAGGATCCAAAGACCTGAGTTTCATCTGACCTGGAAGCCTCCTCCAAAAGGATGAATTTTCATGCTATCATAGGTGCCATGCAAACTTCCCAGGGCGGGAAGCAAATGGTAGCCTATGACACCTATGAACCAGAATAGCAACCAGCACAACAGGAGAGCTCTGAGTAAGATGCTCATGCTTTGAAGTAGGAAACATGCTTCATAGTTTTCCTACTTTACATCCTACCCGCTACATAAATGATAAGTCAATATTTTCTAACTGTAGATATTCACATAATTGGTCTTGGTGTGGTTAGTGATGGTGTGCTTGCCTGGCATTCAATCCCCAGTGCTACAAGAACAAAGCGCATTTTAAAACTCAAGTAACTATCTGTACTTCTCTCATATACATAAAAGAGTCTTGCACATACGGGGCAGAAAGCAAGTATTTGAGGAACATATATTCAATAAATAATAAGCAAGTGCTCAGTAGATTGAAAATGAGGGGAGGAGTAGAGGGGAATAGTAAGGAACAAGTGACCTGAAGGGAAAATAGAAAAACAGGAGGGTCTTCACTAAGAAGAGAGGAAGGAGATACATACAGAAAAAATAAAGAAAAGAAAAAATCATGGTAAGTATGTCTGAAATAGCCAGAAATCATACTATTATCTACCTCAAGATATGTATAATACATATAAGTCTGTGTATATGTATATATATATATAAAGTATAAATGAAACATTCTCATCTGGGCTGAGAAAGATCCAGACAAGAGCTATATACTATCTAACAAAAACCCCAACAGCAGGCATAGGAAGCCCTTCTTTGAGTTGTTGGACAAGATTGTCCAGGAGACTCCCAAAATATTGTAGGCTGTCACTATTGCCCTTGGTTTGCCCCTTCCCCAAGGGTGGAAGATAGATCCCTGTGTTGAAGACACCATGCACTGTGACCACAGGACACAGACAACCTAAGCTAGATCTAACCTGAAAGACTCCTCTCTAAGAGCTAGCTTTCATGGCACCAGAAAGCTGCCATGCAACCTTCCAAAGGAAGAAAGCATACTCCTACCCACCTAAGACACATATGGACAACAACAACTGGCTTGGCACACTAATGGTGCAATAGTGGCACGGGTATCTTGGCAGTAACCAACAATTCTCTAGTTGGACCTAAAGCCTACTCAACAAGAGAGAAACTATGTCCAGTATTGGAAATTTAGCCAACTACCCATGGATAGTGAAGTCATGGGTCTTAGAAGTGAATCTACAACCACTATATTACTAAGCTAGCATAATTTCTAACTAAATTATAAATATTTATCTTTTTTCTAAATATTTATCTTGAAACTTACAGGTAAGTGTAGTTCCCACTTCTTATCAAATACACTTCTCTTTGAAAAGATGGAAACCATTACAGAAAACCAAAACCAACCAAAATGCTCTCTGACAAGAGATGGTGTGGTTCCCAGTCCCAACTGATACATCTACAAAACAATTCCTGCACCAAAGGCTCAGGGATAGTTGCAGAAGGAAGCAGCCTAAAGATTTTAAGAGCCAATGGAACAGAAACTTTGCTCTATGGTTGTATTGCCTAGAAACGTTAGCAAGGCTACACTCATGAAGTCTCATGAGCATGACTGCCTAAACATAACCTGAACAACAATGACACCAATGGGCATGTTTACATAGAAAGAAAAATATTTCATAGGACTTCAACAGTAGACAAAAATCTATGAACAACCAGGAAATGTTGAGAGTAGAAGCAATGGTATTCCCCACGAAAGACTACACCAACTGGTTATCCAACACCAAGTGGCCAGCCCTGAGATTAAATGCATACGCGATATAAGATGAGTAGGCTGTATTATGTATTTAGGAATATATGTGTATATGTGCATGTGTACATATACATATATATGTGTGTATGTGTGCATGTGTACATATACATATATATGTGTGTATGTGTGCATGTGTATATATAGATATATATATGTGTGTATGTGTGCATGTGTACAAATACATATGTGTATATGTGTATGTGTACATATACATATATATGTGTGTATATGTGTGTGTGCATGTGTATATATACATATATATGTGTATATGTGTGTATGTCTGCATGTGTACATATACATATATATGTGTATGTGTGCATGTGTACATATACATATATATGTGTATATATGTGTGTGTGTGCATGTGTATATATACATATATATGTGTATATGTGTGTATGTCTGCATGTGTACATATACATATGTGTATATGTGTTTGTGTGTATATATGTGTCTGTGTGTATATATGTATATATACATACACACACATATATATATATGAGCAACATTTAAAGAAAAAGAGAGAGCAAGAAGGTGTGGTGTGGGATGGAGGGAGGAAAAGGAAGAAAAGAAATGATATAAGTATATTATAGTTTCAAAAATATTATCATAAAATCTTTGATACTGTAAAAAACATCTACTCTAGACAATTATTATGTAATTTTCTTCACTAAAGAGATAAATTGGGGCTTTTGAGATGGCTCCATGACTAGAGGAACTTGCAGCCAACCCTGCTGATCTGAGTTCGATCCCCTAGGACCCATATGATAGAGACAACCAATTCTCTTGCCCTTAGGGTGTCACAGTATAAAGGAAAATTAACTAAATGATTAAATTTTCATTTATGTAACTGTGAAGAAATAGGTCCACAAATATAAAATGATGGAAAATTCCATCCTAGGCTTCTGGATTCCATATGACATCCCACTAATAGAATCAGTTCAGAAACTTCACCATAAGTTGTTGAGCTTAACTGACAGTCTCATTGCAGCAATGTTTTCTTACACACAATTTTACCCTGTTGTGTAGAAGCCCGATCTTCCAGGCTAGTTCACACATGTTTAAAACTCTATACTGCTGATCATTAAACCCAGGCCAAGCCCACTAATCCACATGAATAGACGTGACGTGTGCAGGTCACACAGAAAAATAGAAGCCACCTCCATATAGATAGTCAGCTTTCCTTCCACCTTTTCCCCAATGTCTCAAACAGCAACAAGGGCTCAGCCCCTGCAAACACTTTCCAGAGCCCTCTGGTAACCTGACCTGCTTCCAAACATGCACTTTAGCTGGGCCCTTTCTTCACTTTGGACTTAAGTCTACAGGTAGAGACCTTCAATGCTTGCCAGTCTTCCATCAAAGTCACTATACGGTCACTATATGGCTAGTGGAATTTCTTACTCTTGGTGTCTCCTCTTGCACAGTCAAAACAGTTTTCTTAGAATCTTCCAGACATCAAAAAATGTACAGCACTCTGCAAAATCATTGTCACCTTATTATTTTTTATATAAAGGTTTTTACATCGTCTTTGGGGATTGGTTCACATCTTTGTAAAGATGTGCGTGGCCAACTTCATTCTACCTTGAGTGACTTGGTCATTTAACATCCCCACCTGACACACTCTTTCTTTAGTCTAATTATTTTAGGATGTATTTTGATGGCTACTTTTCAAAGCTGAATCTTTTTAGTGCCTTGAGAAACTTTTAAACATATGGATTAATTCGTTAGCCTTTTAGAAATTTAAATTTTATGTTTTAAGTATTTGTTTTGTCCTTTTGTTTTGATTTTCATCTTATTTATGTGCCTTTAATCTCTCTTGCTTCTGGGGCTTTATTTTAATAATTTACTTAATTTTATGTGCATTTGTGTGAAAGTCTCAGATCATCTGGAGCTGGAGTTATAGACAGTTGTGAGCTGCCATGTCGGTGCTGGGAATTGAACTCAGGACCTTTGGAAGAACAGACAGTGCTCTTAACCCCTGAGCCATCTCTCCAGCCTTCTGGGGCTTTTTTACACTATAATTTGTCACTATCTTCCTCCCTTCAGTTTTTTTCCTGCATTTAATCTTTTTTCTTCTCCTGTGTCTATCGCCTTTGCCCTTCACTTTCAATGACGTCTTCTTTTCCATCTAATTTGGCCTTTGCTTCTGAAATAACTTTTGTCTTAACTTCTGATCTCAGCCAAATCTTGCCTTTCCTTCCCCTTTAATTTGTTCACTGCCTTCTGTTGTCTACTGCTGTGTCTCTGGTTTCTGATTTTCGTACTTGAATCATTTCTCCATGAAATAGTTTCTTTGTGTTGTTTTGATAGAATGTTGACTTACAATTCTTATCTGATTCTTGGTAATAACTTCCTGGTACATTTTATTCTTCTATAGCAAAATGTTCCCATTCTCTTCTAAGATTTACTAAATCTCTGTACAGATGCTGTGCCAACTTGTCTTGCTTATATATGAATGAGTTTGTTGTTCCTGAGTCAGCTATTTCCAAAGATTGCTAGGAAGCATGATGGGAGAGCAAACAAACTTCCTGTCTCCCAAACTGTGACACACATGGGCTTCCTCCTCTGTGCAACACACTGGGTCTATTAAAACTTATACCTCTGTAACTACTGACCTATTGGCTTCTTGATTGTTCCAGTATGATCTTGCCATTTCTCCGCCAGCCACTACAGAGTACAAACTCATATCTCCATGCTACTGTTCTTGGTTTTGTTGATGTATTTTTGTTTGTACTTTCTGTAGTCACAAACTGTATAGCCCTGGATCTTTCCCATACCCCTACAACGCCAAGCCTTCCTTGTTCTAGAATAGTCTAGAATCATCTACATCATATTCTTCCCAAGAGGGTACTACTAAGACATGAGACACTCAGTCTTAAAAACTATGACTGTTCTACATAAATATGGGTGAGTTGGTCATTCTGAATGCAGTTGGTGACCCTGAATGCATCTATACTTATTGTACCTGCCACCCGGGGTGAGCCTTTCTTTTACCTTGTTTTCTGAATTCATTCACTTGGTATCTTCCTCACTATCCTTTTCACTGCCAGTCACATCTATCACACAGCTTCTCACCTATTCCTATTATCCTTTGTTGTTAGGCTTATAATTCTGCAGTTTAAGAATTTTCTGAGACAGGTATGGCAGCACATGCCTTTAATCCATTAACTCAAAAAGCAGAGACATATAGATCTGTATGAGTTCTAGGTTAGCCTGTTCTACATAAGGAGTTTCAGGCCAGCCAAGGCTGTATAGCAGGACTCTGTCTCAAAATAAGAAGAATTTTCTGGTCAGCTAATTCCACTGAAAATGGAATTTGTGGATGTCTTTTATTTTATTGTTCTATATAATTTGCAAAGGAGAACCGGAAACTTTCAGGTTAATCCACTGCATGTCTCCTTGAAGCTTGATGGAAGTGCCTGCTGCGTTTGTAGAGCCCAGGATGGAGAGCCTATTTTGGTTATAGGTCAGTTTCTTGACCATGTGACTTCTGAAGAATGCCATACACAGAATAAGCAGATTGCATTAAGTACTAGCCCACACAAAATGGCAGACCAACAGCATTCCTGGCTGTATATTCTGCACAATACAGAGACATAGTGAAATTCATAAAAACATAATAACTATCAAGCCCTGTGTGTAAGAACAGTAAGATATAGAAAACCCTGGCCACTAAGAATCAGAGTGAGAATTCATAACAGCTAAATCAAATATACGTAGAAAAATGAGGCTTCAAACAAACTCCTTTTGACTAATAAAATACTGTCTCTAAAATACAGCCAACTCTACACAGATAAATATTAAAAACAGGCAGAGTGAATGTTCCTTGTACAAAGCATCACAGCAGAATCTCATGTATTTGACTTAATCCCAACAGATCTTCAAGGTAAGAATGATGAGACTGGATGTCAAAGAAGTTAAAATATCTAAAATCATTCAAATACATGAAGAAAGCAACCAACCCAGTGTCTCTGAGAATCACGTACTCTGCTCCCTCTGAGATCACCTGCTTTGCTCCCTTTTCAGTCAGAGAACAGAACTTTTGGAGCTTCAGGACATAGAAGGGAAATCTTGGATACAATGGTAGCTTAAAGCCAGGAGAGCAAGGCACTCTGTCATCACTTTCTAACTAGATGTGGTCAAGCTCAAACATAAATCATAGAATAGCAGCAGAGACACGGAAAGGGAGCAAGAAAGCCAGCAGCCCTATCTATTGAGATTGTTAATGCAATTGCTTCAGCAAACTGGAGAGACATTTAAGGCTCGAACAACTAAATGCATCTGGCCTCATCTCCTAACAGAAGCCCATTTTGACAAAGTGGGAATTGAATTCACAAATGTAAGAAACAAAAATGGTTGATCAAATTTCATCCTGCTGTTATAAAAAATAATGTTGTTATAGGGAATAATATTAAATCCTTCAAAAATCAAATTTAAGTTTAGAAAAAAGACAGAAAGTGACAGGCTAGCTGGCCTAATAGGGAAACAGGCCTAATTTTCAGAAAATGCTTTGCAGAAAAGTCTGGAGTCTGGTTGGTTCAGGTCACTGAAGAGCCATTAAAATTAAGAATAGTTCCAAGCCAGGCACTGTAGCAAATGCCTGTAATACCAACACTTGGGAGGCAGAGTCAAGCAGATTTCTGTGACTTCAAGGCCAACCTGGTCTACTAAGCAAGTACATGACAACCAAGACTACATAAAGAAACCCCGTCCCAAAACAAGAGGAAAAAGAAGAAGAAGAAGAAGAAGAAGAAGAAGAAGAAGAAGAAGAAGAAGAAGAAGAAGAAGAAGAAGAAGAAGAAGAAGAAGAAGAAGAAGAAAAGAAGTTGCAAGCATTTAAGAAGGATTAGCCTATAATCCTTTGCCAAATGATACCCAAAAATCCAGACAGTCAAGTGACATCACCATAACCAACTTTATCTTCAGTCAACCTTTGGAGACCCCATGACATCCAGAGAGTGGCAAATATTTGGTCTTGGCTTTTTCCCTCCATTAGTGGAAAGAAATTAGAAGATGGAAGCCTTTGGGTTTGCAAAGACACTTTACCATTTATTAAGCTATGTGGTCTGACTAGCATAACTAGCTTTCATCAAAATGTCACAAATCATTTCAGTACTTTCCTAGCTACTCTTGGTAAGTTATCCAATGGGGGAATCATGCATTGATCTTTTCCTTTCTATTTCAAGCACACTCAGCTTCTGCTAATCTTTACTCCAGCCTATATTAACCTTTTCTTCCTGTGAAAAGTTGTGGAATTTAGCCCTTTTTCACTGGCTCATACCAAAGAACCATTTAAACAATAGAGCCAAATACTGTGGTAAAAGCTACAGCAGGTACTAACTCATTCATGAGGCCCCTCCCTTCCCTAAAGCCATAATATAGCTATCAATTGCTTAGGGAGGGAGACTGTCCTGTAGTATAGCTGCCCATGAGGTATCCATCCGTACTTCTGTGAAGTAACCTGTCAGCCATGCTTCTAAAAGTAACCTTAATAAACTCATTGCTTCACGAAGACGGACTCAGATAGAATTGCTTCTTTGGCCCGCAGCTGCTTTCTCTGCCTGAAATGATTAGAAATAGACTTCCAAGTAACAGTGTCAAGCATGTCTCTGCTCTTTCTTCCAACCCTTTCCCATGAAATTCAACCATGTTTTTCTCAAAATTGTCAACTGTCACTCATACTTCCCACTCTGACTAAACACTATCCCTCTCTCCTCTCTTTAGAGAAAACTTCTAAAGGACTGTCAAAAGTCCAAGTCCTTATTTCTTCATATCCTAAAATACCAAGTCTCCAGTCTGATTTCTCTCTCACATGTACCACCCACTTCAACTACAATAACTGGATAAAGTAATCCAGGACTTCCATGCAATCCAGTGGGATCTTAACTTTTTTATTTTATCGTGTTAAAAACATACAACACTGGGCCAAGGAGATGAAAGCCATGTAAAACCTAGATGCAAGGCCAGAGGGGTCTTGCAATCCCAATGTATCTATGCGAAATTGGCAGCAGAGACAATCTATGGACTCCTGTAGGTCACTTAGCCTGCTACATGTAGCAACAAAGAGACCATGTCTCAAAAACAGTGGAAAAGAAGGAACCAATACTCGAGGGTTATCCTTTGACCTCCATGTGTGTGCCTCACTCACACATGAACACACAGAAGGCAGCATTATTTCTCAGGCCTTCTAACAAAAAAAAAAAAATAGCCTTTTCACTTTGTTGATCTAACACTGGTCCAACTTAATTTCCTGTCCAATGCTCCTCTCTCTCTCCCTGTGCACTCCTCTGCTAGACACCCCAAGTAATGGAGTTCTTGCATGCAAGCTCTTCTGCTTCTTCTGATTACATCAAAAGCCATTTGTTTTCATTGGCTGTATTTCTCATAGTAGGCATGAATCCCAGGCACCTAAGAGTAGAATAATTAATTTCATGTTAGAAAAACATTTTTCTCTGAATGACTCAGTTAACATTAATTGTTGACATGATGTGATTTAAAAAAAAAAAAAAAGAAACACAAAAGAATTCCCATGACTTCATCTTAACATTTAGATTTTGCAGTTTCAAGTTTTACAGACCGAGAGGGGATATGAGTGACAATGTTGGCTAGAACTTCTAAAAACTCTCTCCTGCACGAAAATGACAAGGCCACTAGCAAAATTGCCAAAAATTGGCATTTATAGAATACTGGAAATTAACCAACATCTTTCAGCAATCCAGGGAGTATGTATTCAAGCAAAGCAGCAAGCTTCGTAGCATTTACAAGTGTCCTGCTCCCACACCTCCACCCGTAGCCCTCTGATAGCCTTGAAAGTGAGAAACCATAGAAACAGACTATATCATGCTCATGTATGTTCACATATACACATATGCATATAAACATATATATGCAGAAATGAGCAAAGTAACACCATGAATCGTTTATGGTGATATGTACTTGTTATAGGTCCAGTTTTGCATGTATGTAATCAAAAGTGTAAATTGGCCATAGCTGCCACCTCTGCAGATATCGAGAAAAGAAATGTGGGCTGGAGAGATGGCTCAGAGGTTAAGAGCACTGGCTGCTCTTCCAGAGGTCCTGAGTTCAATTCCCAGCAACCACATGGTGGCTCACACCATCTATTATGAGATTTGGTGCCCTTTTCTGGCATGCAAGCAGAACACTGTGTACATAATAAATAAATGTTTTAAAAAAGAAACAGAAATGTATTAGGTCAGTAATAGAGGGCTGGCTGTAGCCTAAAGTTTTTAACTTGGGTGGGAGAAGAAGAGAGTGGGGGACACCAGTGACGCACAGGGACAGAACCATGATACGTGGCCTGCTGGATAAAGACTTTTCTGACACTGCCATATGTTTTTTCTGCACCTGTGAGACGCTCTGAAATGAGTGTGTGTGTGTGTGTGTGTGTGTGTGTGTGTGTGTGTGTGTGTCCTTGTGACCCCAGCACGGTAGGCTTTATTATCGGTTCTGTTCATCACCTCTAACAACTGCAGAGCTGAGAAACTGGGGTTGAGATTGACCACTAGAGTGTACCCTGCCAATTCATGATCTGGGGTTGCTCTGAGATATCCCTGGTTTACTTTTAGGTGATATTTCCCCTACTTGTTAGATAAGTTTAAGTTTATGATTACGCTCAATATTTTGAAAGCAAAATAAAGTATAATACAGTATGACACTGTGCCTGGTGAGTGCTGAGACAACCCCTGGAAAGCTGGGCATACAGCCTTTCAGCCTTTTTCTAAGCAGTTATCTTTCTGTGTAAGATTATTGTCTTGTTCTTCACATGGTAATGAGATTATCATTTGTCTACCACAAACTCCTCTCCTCAATGTACCCCTGAGGTTCTGTATAGTCTTAGGCCTGCTAGATCTCCTCCTCCCTCAACTCTTCCCCTTCTCTTCTTTGCCTATCCTAACACCATTAGCCTTCTTATTGGATGCAGCTTGAACCCATCACAACCCTTGTTCATCCTGGGACGTCTTCCCCCAGGTGGTTATTCAGATTATGAGTCATTAAGGAGCCACTTACTTGCCTCTCCTACTTGGCATGGGATAGACCTGTCCCACTGCTATTAGGCTTGTCTAATGAGTTGCCCTTTGAATGAGGTGTTGACACACACAGCACAAATGATAGTTGTTGTATACTTGTGTAGTAACATTTGCTCTCTTGGGCTTTCATAATCATAAGAGAGCTACAACCCATCGACCTGTAAGTTCAAACTGGATGGCTTGCACGGTGCCAGAACTGATCAGTTTTCCAGTTGGTGCAAAAGCTATCCAAGCTCAGAATAAGTCAGCTAAACATCACCTACCTCCCAGGATTAGCTACTATTTCATAGCTGTGACAAAATCTCTAACGAGCCAACTTTAAGGGTTTATTTTGGATCACAGTTTGAAGGGATACAGTCTGCCATGGTGGGGAAGGCATGGTGTGGGGAATATGAAGCAGCTGGTCACCTTATATCAGCAGTCAGAAAGCAGAGAGTTGAGCGTCTTCATTTGCTGTCTTAGTTACCGTTCCATCGCTATAAAGAGACACCATGGTTTGAGCAGGACCCCTGCACCCACATCCGTCCATCATAATGTTCTTCTTGTAGGTTTCTAGGACCCTGTGGATCCTTCTATTCCCCCATTCTCCCTTGCTTCTCTCTCCTAGTGTCCCAATAGGAAATCTTCCCCATTGTCACACTTTCCTGGTAACTGAAGACTTTCATGGGGCATGCCCCTTGGGCTAGTGTCTAGATATAAGTGAGTATATACCATTTGAGTCTTTCTGCTTCTGGGTTAACTCACTCATTATGATCATCAGTCACAGTCATAGGGGAGGGGAGTGAGGGGGAAATAGGAGGGAGTGAGGAATGGGAGGATACAAGGGATGGGATAACAATTGAGATATAATATGAATAAATTAATAAAATATGTTTAAAACACAAAAAAGAGACACCATGGCCAAGGCAATACTTATCACAGAAAGCATTTAATGAGAGTTGCTTACAGCTTCATCCTGGTAGGGAGCATGGCAGCAAGCAGGCAGACATGGTGCTGTAGAAAGACCTGAGAGTTCTACAGCTGGCTCCACAGGCAGCAGGAAGAGCCCATCCCCAGTCACACACTTCCTCCAACAAGGCCGCGCCTCCTAATCCTTTCAAAAAGTGACACTCACATTCAAATCTATGAGCCCGTGGGGGCCATTTTCACTTAAACCACCACCACTTCTGGCTTCCTCTTTTTATTCCTCCAGCTCATGCAATGGTGCTGCCCACATTCAGGATGTTTGGTCTTCTCAGTGAAGCCTCTCTGGGAACGCCCTGACAGACACAACCAGGGGTGTATCTCCCAGGTGGCTCCCTATCTCAGCAGGTCAACAATGAAGATTAGCTACCACACTACTTCATGGAAAAGAGATCAGTGGGAGACATTGAGTTATTTTCGTTTATCTTCATTTATCTTGAGCCACTTCCTTTGGAGACTTTTTTGTAACCCAGCGTGATTAATATCGTGACAATCATCTATGTGGCCATCTGTACCTCTGCCTAGCTTGCTCTTGCACTTGGTTCAGATCTTGGTACATGTACCCACTGCCTCTTTTTCATCACTCTCAACCTATATTTATTTATAGCTCTGACCATGATACATATATGTGCGTGTACTTGTTTTCTTGTTGTCTCTCACCGAAATGTAATACCTCATGAATAGAGATTTCATGTAGCTCACTGTAGCCTCACCGATGTCTACAGTGTTACCTTGCCCATTAAACTGCTGAACAAATAATTGCCGAATTAACTGAATGAGTGAATAATTGAGCCTCCTCCAGCTTGGGATTCATAGTGAGGTCTAGAACAGACTGGTTATAGACTGGGAACTTGCTCAATAAAATAAAATAATTAGTCCTCTTGCTTTTTAATACTAAAGTTTTTTCCTCCAAGTTTTTTTCTCCATTCTTTTTTCCTTAATTGACAAATTATGTTATGCTACCTGGGAGCACACATTTATAATATTAGCACTCAGAAAGCTGAGGCAAGAGAATTGCTATGAGTTTAAGACCAGCCTAGAAGGAATGGAGAGATGGCTCAATTATTAAGAGCCTTTATGTTCTCGCAGAGGACCAAATTTGAGTCCACAGCCCTCACATCAAAAGCCTCACAATGACCTTACCTCCAGCTCCAGGAATTCTTGCATCTTTTTCTGGCCTCCACAGGCACTCAGACCCATATGGACACACACACATACACACACACACACACACACACACACACACACACACACACACTTTTCTCCTCTCTCTCTCTCTCTCTCTCTCTCTCTCTCTCTCTCTCTCTCTCTGTGCACACATGTGCAAGTGTGTGTGTGAGAGAGAGAGAGAGAAAGAGAGAGAGAGAATAATGAAATACTATTCATATATAGTTTTTCACTTTCAAAGCCAAGAAATTCTCCCATTTTCCACAATTTGGATAAATGTAGTAGACTCATAATTTGTCATTAATAATATCTGAATCAAAAGATCAATAGCTAAGCCTGGTCAACCTCATTTTTCCCACTTATATGATTATTGAACAAATGTCAGACAACATTTTTAACAAATTTCCATTACAAAAAATATAATCTAACTAAAACTGAAACTTTTATAAAATATCCCAATGGGGTGTTCTTCCTCTCAGAAACCCTGTGAGTTCTGTCTCACAGACTGCAAAAATTAGGCTCATGAAGTTTCAGCAGAAGGGCCACATTACAGTCAACTGAGCTCATACTCCAGAGCACGTCATTTCCTGTAAACCTCATAATACTCAAGAGAGAGAGAGATCCTCAAAGAAACCACCATAGGACACAGGCAGCTGCTCAAGGTGAAATATGTTCAGCCAGTGCTCTGACAGGGCACGGCGAAGCCAACCGGCACCAGGTCGCAGGATGTGCGGCATGAGGATGGGGAGTAAAGTCCATCTGCGATGTTAAAGCCATCTGTCAATGGAGAAGGTGGAGTGCCAAATCCCATCAAACACCAGCAAATGTTTTAAGAAGGGTATTTAACTTCAGGGACTAACCAAGGAGATGACTCAGTGGGTGAAGTATTTGCCTTGCCAATGGTAGGGCCCAAGTTCAAGGCCCAGCGCCCAGGTAAAAAGCTGTCTGTGGTGTCTGTGCCTGTAATCTCAGTCCTCAGAGACAGAGATGGGAGGATTCCTAGGACTCACTGGCCAGAACAGGTTAGTCAAACTGGTGAGCACTGGGTCCCCGTGAGAGAATCTGTTTCAAAACACAAGGTAGATGGTGCCTGGGGAAGACCAAGGTTTAGGGAGGTCCTCTGGCTCCAGGAGCACCTACATACACTAACATGATCTAACCTGAAGTAGATAAACGCACGTCATCCCTTTCCCTCCTTGTTCACATTCCCAGACTATTCTTGAAAAGGAAGGAACAAAGGGGAGAGGAAGAAAAAAGGAGAGGAACCCAGAAGTGAGGCTTTCTAACAATCCCTACACATCTGTTCTTGATGGAGTTCCTGTGTGAGGTGCCTTGAGTCTTCAGTTCTCAATCCACCGGATCACAGCATGTGAAGTCAACCTCTCAGAGAGCCTGGCATTTCAAAGACAAAGGAGAAATTCCAGGCAGCCATGTCTCATACAGTTCAATGAACACCTATTTATTTGTGTGGTTTAAATCACCCAAAGATACTGAACCTAGACTATCTGTGACTTGAAGAACGCCACAACTCTAAAGGTTAATTTGACCCTTTATATTACCCACATATAACCTTTCATTTTGTATTTATAGATGAATGCTTTCTGCTGCAGTTACAACAGAGAGTTGATCAGATTCTTAGAGCAAACACCCAAAGGATTTCATCTGTGCCCAGTGAATCTCCTCCATTCCCATGGTATACCATGCAGTTAGATGGGATAAGGCAGCTTTCCGTCCAGATTGACATCAGCCCCACCCACCCCTGGAGGAGTCTAGTTATTAAATTATTTTTTAAAGATTCATCTTCCCGAGTCTTTGGAGGCAGTACAGCTGGGAGTCATTAGCTGCAATCAGAGGGCAGCCAACAAAAGGAGGACGCTGTGGGTGAACACTGCCTTTCAGTAGCAGCCATCTGGGCAGAGGGAACTGGGCTTAAACTCCGGAGGGCGGCGGAAGTTATCGGGATCTTGTTATATTTGGACTTGACTTCAGACCCTAAAGGAAAGATTTCTTTCCTGTGGTTCGCTTTCTGGCAGTGGGAGCAGAAGATAGTAGGAGCAAGCTAACGGACCTCCCCCAGGGCCATGGTGGTCAAAACAGACAAGGAGTCTGAACATAAAAGGCAGACATGAGCTGGCAGAGGGCCTTGCCTGTTTATGACTTGGAGTCTTCTAAAAAGATGCTTTTCTTGCGGGGAGATATCTCCTTCCTCTGCCCCTCGTCTGCTTTTCCCAAAGATAAGCACTTCTTTTCCACACCAGCAAAGGACCCGATGCTTGTCTTTTATATTCTGCGCAGAAAGCGGCCACCTGGGACATACTTCAAAATACGGAAGCTGTCTGATATCCATTCTGGAGCCCCTGGCTCCCGGAGGATGTTGCAAACGCGGGGTGATAAGTAAGAACAGGAGTGCCCTTTGAGGCCAAGGCTGGGCTCAATCCTGGTTCTGCCTCAGGGTGACTGATGCCTCAGAAAGCAGCTCCCCACATCTGCAAAATAAGGATATGAATAGAGACCCAGTAACGTTGCCACAAGAATTCATGATGGTGTGCGTGAAGGACCACAGGCACGTGGGTAGCATTCAATAATCGGGAGTTACGTGTGTTTGATGTGTTCATGTAAAACTTAATCAAAAGTAGAACAACTCCCCAATATCCTTCAAGGATATTTGAGGAAGAAATTAATAGGCTTAAAAATGGTTCATGCAGCAGGCATGCAGGTCATGCCTTTAATTACAGAACTCAGGAGGCAGAGGCAAACAGATCACTGTGAGTTCGAGGCCAGCCTGGCCTACAAAGTGAGTCCAGGACAGCCAAGGCTACACAGAGAAACCCTGCCTCAAAAAAACAAAAACAAAAAAAAAAGAAAGAAAGAAAAGGAAAAAGAAAAAAGAAAGAAAAGATAATGGCTCGTGCTTGCTCCTATAGGTGAGACCAGACCCTCCCTATAGATATATGTATCTGCTGAGCCTTATGGGGTTTTAATTCCACTATGGATATAGACCATATTTTCTCTAGCTACTCCTCTGTTGACACAGACTCAGGCTTACTGAGGCTACAGTTGACTAATGCTATGATATGCATTGATATGCAGGTGTCTCTATGATGAGTCGATCAGATTTCTTGCTAATAATGATAGGCACAGGGTGGGGGTAAAGAGCTGAGTCATAAATTTTAAAAATAACATTTATGTGTATACCATTGCTGGTGAGCGAATAGTGCCGTTCAGACACAGGTATACAGTGCAGTCAGCAGTGAGGGGTTTGATAGAGAACCAGTACAGTAATGGCCATCTCCAGGAAGCAGACACCACAAATTACATAAGAGTTTACATATGGGAAAGATTTCATATATATACATGTGTGTGTGTGTGTGTGTGTGTGTGTGTGTGTGTGTGTGTTTTAGAGTTTTTTCCTTTTTATTTATTTTTCTTTCATATATTACATCTAGACTGCAGTTTCTCCTCCCTTCCTTACCCACAGTCTCTCTCCCCTTCTGACCTCCCCTTTCTCCAGCATACACACACACACACACACACACACACACACACACACACACACATTTTTCTTAATCTCAATAAAACCCAGGTAATGCTATACAGAATAATTTAATTGTTCCTCCTTTAAAAAGAAGAAAGGAGATCTGATAAAGATTAATGAACGCATGAAACTTTTTATACCTGGAAGAAAGCAAGTTCTTCACGGAATTCCTAATCTCCCCTTCCATAAGCCTCAGTTTTATTCCATTCAGTTGCCTCAGTGGAGTCTGGATTCCCTCAGTGCACTTGCCAATCACCCACAGGGTGTTCTAGGAGGGGAAAGATGTCCAGACCAGGATGGTCGGAGAAGACATCAGAGTAGGAAGGGTAGGATCTGCTTTTCAAACAGACAGACACACACGCACGCACAAACATATTAACTCTCTTACTGGTACCAAGGAATGGCAGGGTATCAGGAGCTATCAAGAAAAGGTGGAGGGTAGAATTGTGTTGAGTTGTGTTAAGGACATCCTCAAAGCCACCAGGAAGAGCCCTGTGACCCAGCATTCCAGAGAGAGTTAGACCAAAGGTTGTGGAAACTTTTTCATCAAGCTAACCGGGAAATAATTCTATCAGTAATGAACAAAGCAGATCTGGGTGCTGGAGACATAGAAAAAGAGCAGATTCCCGTTTTATCAGACTTCAAATGGCTTCCAGAAAGTGGGTCTAAAGGCACAGGGTCAAGATACAGATGAGAAGGCACTTCCCACAGCTTTTCTCCTAAAGAGTCTATATTTGAGCCAATCCTGAAGCTGATGAGGTTAAGAAATATTTATGTTAGAAGATTTGCATGTCAAACACTGTTTTCCTCTTCTTGGTTTCAGGGCAGCCAGACAGAAGAAATTGGGTGTAATTAAATATAAAAAGTATCAATTAGCACTGATTCTCCCATCCGCGGAGAGAAATGACCAATTGGGAACGAGCGATCCAATCCTCTTCCAGGCTTGCGAAGGAATCAGCAACCAGACTCCACACCACCTAATTCCATGAGCCGAATTCCAAGTAATGTTTCCCAGATACAGACGCTTGGCAGACCATTACAGAGCCTAACACAATGGTGGCCGATGTCACAAGTCTGAAAGCTTTAGACGGCGTGAAACGTTCAGTTGTCCCGAGTGGCATTTCATTACCACCTGGCACCGTACACTTAAGGCCTTTGTACCAGAAAGAAAGATGCCTGGTCACAGAGCAGAACAAACACACTTGGCATCACTTCCACTTCCTCACCAATAGATCCATCCTTCTTTTTCCAGTGACCTCATTCTCCAATGGGGAAAGGCATATCCCAAGATGCTACCTCTCCTCAGTCATCTTGGCAGGTCACATTGACACTCTTGTCATCCCATAGGCCCCATTTCTTTCTGTGGTTGTTCATCAAGAGTCACTTTCGGCATCTACACATTGGGGCCCTGGGGTGGTTGCCCAAGAGCAAAGCTTTCTGGCATTTTTCTAGTTGGTTCAGCTCCCTTCCACTGCTTCTCAGTCCTAATATCCGAGACCCTGAAACATAAGCTTACACATATGCAGCCTTTGGGAATATCTTAAGAATAAGATAAGTGGGATAAACATTGAGATGTAACAAGAATAAATTAATAAAAAAAAATGGAGCAAAAAAAAAATAAAAAAATTAAAAAATTAAAAAAATTAAAAAATTAAAAAATAAAAGAATAAGATAAGTAAGTACCCTGCCCCCTGCTCCATGGGTCTGTGTGTGTGTGGGTCTGTGTGTTTTATGCAGTTACACATGTAAGTGTCCACAATGAGAGCACTTTGCATGGATTCTTCCATGAGGCGTAGCCTCTATTGTTACAGTCCCATCTTACAGATGAGGAAAGCTAAGCCTGAGAACCAAAGCATTCTGGAAGCTGCACTTGGCTCTGGAGCCCACACTCTACCCCTGAGATATCATCATTTCCATCATCCTGTACCCATAATTCCATTTTTGTTAGGTCTTATTCTCCCTACTAAATCTCCCCCAGTGAACTGTGCTTCCTGATTAATGTTCTTTTCAGCCCTGAGACTTTTACTTTATTTTATGTCCCATGCACCTTTATTGATACTTCTCTTTTCTTCATTCATCATTTTCTCTATTTTTTTTTTTAATGTTTCCTTCCAGCTCTTTCAAGTCTGTATCTAGTAGGGCAGCCATCTTGAGCAGGGGAGGTTCTGGGTTTCACACTTGCTTCTGTATTTTGTCTTTGGGGCTTTCTCATGTTTGTGTGGTGGTCCATACTTTCCTATGTTTGAATTTAATAGCATGGTACCTTGGAGATTAGTTTCTTCTCCCCTGTAGTATGCTCACTGTTAGTTTTTGTTTTTGATTTTTCTAGACTCTCTCTATACTGACGACCAACTTAAATGGAAAAGTTAAGGTCTTCTCGTACCTTTTCTGGTCCTTCATCCTCTCCCTGGCTAAGCATGTAATTTTAAAAGTTCTTCTCTGTGGGTAGTTGCCTTTAGTAGGAAGGGAAGGGGATTATATTCCTTAAAATCCCCTGGAAGTCATTTAAGTGAAGAGTTAGAGACTTGCAACAATGTGGGTGGGTACACTATGGTCCCCACTATGTTTCCCATAAGATGCCTTGAACAGTTCCAGGAACACCTGCGCAGCTACCTATCTGAAGGCCCCTGTGCCAGGAGCTGAAATTGAACAGAATTAACTGCAACTTACTATACAAACCTCCACTGGATGCTGCAAGTCTTGGGTAGATGTCAGAGCTCAAAAACAGCTACATCAGACACACACTGCCAGAGCAATTGTGATTTGGGTAGAAAGACAGATGACCAGTGCTCTCTATTCTGCCTCTTCCCTAATTCTCTGTCAAGTTACATAAAAGTCTTTACATACAAAATGTAGACTCTATATAAGCTCAGAAATGAATTGAAATATTAACTATTTTTTTTTACAAAATTTCCCAAGTTCAAGTCACAATATTAAAATGAAAGCAAACAAGACATTTCAAAAAAGCTTTAGCTTGATACTTGGACTTATAAAAGATCATAATAAATGGTTAAACACAATAAATACAAAGCATCTTATAAAAAGGGAGGAGGTAGAAAGAAATCACATCCCGGTTATAGAAATTGAATTTGCATCAGGGAGAAAACAAGTGTACAGCAAAGGAGCCACTGTTACTCAAAGGTCTCTGAGATCTGTGTGCCAAGAAGACTTATCAAATTCATAATAATCACCAATCAAAGTTAGGGTGGCAAGGTCACCATCAAAGAAAGGAAGGAAGGAAGGAAGGAAGGAAGGAAGGAAGGAAGGAAGGAAGGAAAAAGGGCAGGCACAGTGGTACATGCTTGTAATCCCAGCACTCAGGGAGGCAGAGGCAGGCAGACCTCTGAGTTCTAGGCCAGCATGGTCTACAAAGCGAATCCAAGACAGCCAAGGTTACATAGAGAAACCCTCTCTCAAAAACAAAACAAACAAACAAAAAAGGTTCAAAAGTAAAACCATGAGGCTCTGTAGGACACTAACACTAGCCGCATGCTAACTGAAAACTACCAGGGAGACAGATGAGCCTGAAGAAGGAGAGGCTGACGCAGCAAGGGACCTTTTGACCATTACCTCACCCAGAGGAACCACCCATCCTGTTCTGGAGAACGGGGCTGAAGTATTTCAGGTGTTGAAGTACTGTGTGGAACAGTAACTTGGCCACTCCCACTGGTGTATTTCTCCTAACTTTCAGGCAACTGATTGAAAATACCCAAGATTTCAGAACTCTAATGCTCCTGACACCCCAGGGTTCGTCAGTTGCTAAGAACAAAGAACATGCCAGTTCATCTTCGCCCTGCACCAGGCACAGCTGGCGGGAAAGAAAAGGAAACCCATTTTAAAGCATTTTAAATCTACTCTCTATTCCAGACTGTGAAGCAGCTCGGTTTAGGATCTGAAATATGCTTACTTTAACCCATCTTTGTTGACACAGCCACAAACTTCAGCAAATACTGAAGCCAGACTCAACCAGAGTTCTTATAAACTTTCATATGTGAGCAAAATCCCCCCTTCATTTCGCCCAACGTTCATCTGCTATAATTTTTGCCAAGTTCTAAAAAGGAACTCTTTGAGCATTTTCTATTCTATATTTTACAGTTTAAAAAAAAAGCCAATTGGACAGCACTTGCCCATCTCGAGCACTAGTAAATGCTGCCTCTTCCTTCTCTCAAAAGGCTTTTTCCCCACAGTCATCATGTGTACGATATTTCACAAGCAGCCCTCCTAACCCACGGCACCTTCTCTCTGGCTACCAAAGTATTCAGGGTTACAGGGCGTGCACCTGCAGAAGGAAAGCAAACAGGAGCCAAAATCTCAGAATGTGGGACAAGGCACTTGGTTTTCAAAGAGCCCTAAATGTATACACTCTTCAACGTCCTTATAGCAAGAGTGTGTGATCTCAGAACTTTGTCATTAGACTTACTCTCTGGCCTGGTGTCATGAATCCTGCTAGGGTTGTGAGCCTTTTCTTCCTCATTTTGGTGACGTTTGGCTAATTTCTGGAAAATTCTCTGAACATCAGCATCCTTGTAAATCAGTCTAAGTAGCACTTTTCTCTCCTGGAAAGCTTAGCAGTTAGCTCATCGCCTTTTCAGCCAAGCCTCTCTAGCCATGTACCCAGCACTGCACAGCCTGGCCTCAGTGAGCACAATGCTAAGACCTGTTTCCTCTCCCCCATTACCCCCTCCCACTGGGGATGCAGGCCTGGCTACTGCTTATCCTTAAATATGGCCTCCTATACTATGTCAATCCTCTCTCTCTCTCTCTCTCTCTCTCTCTCTCTCTCTCTCTCTCATGTACATGTATGTGTATATATGCACACACATGTAGAGACTCTGAGATCAACCCTGAGTGTCTTCTTTGATTGCTTACATTTTGAGACAGGATCTCTCATCAAACCTGGTGCTCACTGTGTCATCTAGGCTGGCTGTTCAGCCAGCCTTGGGATTTTTTTTCCTTTCTCCATCTCCACAAAGCAGCAAATTCTTTACCAACTGAGCCATCTATGTGACTCCCAACTAGCTTCTCAATCTAGATCATCAGTTGCTTTCCACCTGCAAAAGTCTTATGTACTACCTGCAGTACCTGCTCCATCAAGGCTTCCCTGTGTTCTCCGGTGTTAAATTCTTTCTTCTTCCTTTCTATGCCTTCCCTGCAGAACTTTCCACATCTTTGCTGTGTTTGAACTGTTATATACCTTGGCACCTTCTCTGTCAGGTATAGAGAGAAATCTCAGTTGACTCATACTCCTGTCTTCCCATCGTCTCTACTGTCAGAGTCTCTGTTTTCATTATGCATTTCTCAGGTCAGTAATTAAGTGTATAAACTTACTCTGTTAAGCTAATCTCCTGTCATATAAAAGTGAGCATGTCAAGGGGTGGACATATTTGCTAGCCAGCTTGAGATCATCTAAGGAAAAGAAGAAAGGAACTATTTATTGAGACACTAACAAGGCCACAGAGAAGTATCAACAAGCAAACAGGTGCGCTGAGATCTTCCAGCTTCCTGACTATGACCGTTAGAATTTTCTGTTCTAGATTTCACCACAGCATTTGGCTATGTATCGATATGTCGTTGAGTTTGTCACTGAAACCTCTGTGGAGAACACTAAGTACATTTCAGCTAGCGTTCCACACGATGATGGTCCAGCTTCATTGTCATGTGACTGGACTTAGAATCACAGCAGACATGTCGCTGGGCATGTGTGTGAGGACATTTCAGAGGGGTTTGATTGAGGTGGAAAGAATCATACCAAACATGGATGGCGCCATCCCACGGCTGGGATGCTGGAAAGGGTAAAACATAGAAAGCGAGGGAGCGTCAGCACGCCCCGCCCCCTCAGTCCTGACTGGGGACATGTGACCATCTGTAGGCATTGCTACCAGCATCTCTTCCCCCACCATGACAGGTTGTATCTTCACACAACGAGACCAAATCAACCCTTCCTTCCTTAAGTTGCTTGTGTCAGATATTTTTCACAGCAGCGAATCAGTAACTAATACACACGCTCATGTTCCGACATCAATCTTGGTATGATTCCACACGGATCTCTCTTCCTGTAACAGCTAAGACACTGCCAGCTCTTCTGGATAACGGAACTGCCTCACTCCCCCTCCCCCTCCCCCTCCCCCTCTTCTCCTGCCATCATTTGTTATTACAAGTATCACTGGGAAGGGAAGATGCCTAAAACCTTGGATGAAATGTCAGCCTTGGTGTCAGATTAAAAAAAAAATAATAATAAATGCCCCTTCATGAGATTCTTGCAAGATTATACATTCCTATGTAATAGGCTGCCAGAGATTTTCTCTACCTTGTCAGAAAACAGACCTTTTTATCTTTAAAAACTCACTGGAATTTCTCAAGCTTTACAGATCAGTTTCTTTCTATGTAGGTAATAAAGCATCCAAGAAAGGAGGCTGAAGGAGAAGTTGCATTTAAAGTATGAGGCCGTGGTGCTCTCACGTTCCCAGGCTAGCTCTCACACAGCACACAGGCCTCCTCCTATGGCCTGGCCCTCCATACCCCTACACCCACAGGCACCTCACACATGAACAGCTCACACTGGACATCTTTGCTTTACCCATTTCTCAGATCTGACATTCTTTCCCTTTCTCTGCTCAGGAAATCCATTCAGCATTTTACTTTAGCTGGTTCCCCTCTAAGTCATTAGCGGAAGGGTCATCTATCCCACATCTGCGTCCACATTCGACTTTCTGTGGTGCTTGGATGTCATGCTGTACCTCTGGGACAAGGAACACCCCCAAGGATGAAGACTTATCTGTCTCTTCCTTCTTGTAATTAGCAGGGTACCAGCGCATCCGTGTTAAACTTGTCTGACCTTCTGCTTCTGTGCTACAGGATTCCCACCTGGAAGTGTCCATTCCAATCAGATATCAGAATGTCCCAACCTTGCTTTCATGTATGTGGAGCCATTGAGTCAGCTATATATGCAATGCACGGGCAGAAATGCTGCTCGCCACTTCGAGCCCAGATGCTCAAGAAACAGCTGTGGTTTCTCACCCTCTGCTTCCTTGTACAACCACTGGAAGCAGAGGGTTCTGAACCCTAACCATGGGGTGAAAAGACCCAAAGTCCTCGAGCCACCACATTGTAGAAAGCATCCCAACACCTGCCTCCTACCTTGGCAAGATATACATTTCTGCTGGGTTAAGTCGCTGAAACCTGGGCCCCTTTGTTACAGAAGCTGTATCATAACTTATACAAGTTACCAATACACATTTCTTTTAATTCTGTGTGACAAGCATGCTCATCCTTGTTCCTCTAAGCTCTGGCCATGATGTACAGATCATAGAGGAGAAAGAAAAGAGAATAGTAAGGAAAATTGAAAGGAGAGGGAGAAACAGAGATGCCATGAGGAAATATAATCAGGCTTCAGCTCAGAGGTGACCTGCTCAAATCCTCACTGTCGCCAAGCATACTGTGACCAATCACCAGGTCACTTTGTTGCTGTGTCCACCACACCCTTCAGACTCTCTGAGATACGTTAGACATTCAACAAATACACGCTAACTTGTTAGCAAATTAAATTATGAATGCTGTGCCATTGAGTTCCTCATAAAATAATCTTAGGAAATAAAATCTCCCTAAACCTAAAAATTATGGTATTTTGGTAAGTATAAAATGCACACTCTCTAGAAAGCAAGTAGTGAGAGGAAGACATTGGGGCAACTGCAACGTGTGCCAAGAGGCTTAGAAGGTGCCAGTGGCTCTGGGATCTCTGTCACCCCCAAAGTTTTCTCTTAAAATAAGAGTGCAAAAATAAATAAACGAATGAGTTCATTACTTGTTATTAAAGATCTGAGACTTAATGTGTGGCTCTGTATCAGATAAACAACAGTGTTTTTCCCATTTATTATCTTATTCTCCAAAACTAGCCACTAATTGCAGCAAGAATATGTAGAAAAACCTTCAGAACATATTTTTAAAGAGGAAGGGAAGGAGGGATGGAGAAATTTCTTTTTAAAAAATTCAACTTTCCTATAAAGTAAAGGGAGAAGAGACCACATGTGGCGAAGGAGCCAATTTAAGCCATATCCTATAGTCCAATGGTCCAATTATCAATATAAATATATATTTATATATTTATATAATGCTAAATTTCCCTGGTCCTGCTGATCAGACAGCAGCTCACTGCTTCTGTTTATCTCTAAGCCATTACCCAGTTATACAGTAAATCTGCATTTCCAAGATGGTCTAAAATAGCAACTCATGCCGGCTAAATTTGTTTTGGGACATATCAGGCAACAGCTAGAAATTTTTAAATGACCAACTTGTATTCCACCAAGGCACTGAATGAATTGATTAGGAAAAAAGCTAAAAATTGAGCAGTATTTTTTGGAGTAGGCTAAGGTTAGTGCTGCCAAGGAAAAATATGTAACTACCAAGAGAATGGCCATCAATTGCAGCTGATTTTCAAACAGAGCAGTGGCACAAGAAAACAGTATTCAATGACAAGAAGGGATGACTTATTTTTTTCCCCTCTAAGATACCCTTTTCCAGCCAGGCCACTGATAAAATTAATACATCAGACACATACTCAAACTCCTAGCAATTAAATTGTGACATGGAATGGTGAAGTGTCCAACCAGCCAGGGGTTCCTTGTCAGTTCGGACCACCTCTGATTGGGAGGTCAGCTTGGCACACATGCTGTGCAAAGGGCTAACATTCAGGGGGCCGATACGTTTGTGATTGATTGGTTTATGACAGAGTATGTGGGGCTGCCTGTGCGAAGAGGGCTCTCTGGAGAGACAAGCCCAGCTATTGTTTGGCTGCTCTCATGTTAGCGGGTGCCCTGCGGTAACCCTCGTGCTCTGAAATACTCACATTGGTTATTTCAAAGTTGGGTGCAGAATTGTGCTTCCCCGTGTCTGTCACTAATGACTTGCAGCTGTTGCTAATCTGTGCCTCTGATTTCCTTTGATTACTATGTGTATTGATGCCTGTGGTAAATAGGCATCTGCCAGGTGCCAGCACAATCAGGGGAAAAATATAAAAAGTTCCCTGTTTCAAATTCAATGTGACATTGTGCAAGTTGAGAGGCAGCCATTTAACTATTCAGAGGAAACAGCTTCCTGGGGCACCTCCGGCCTCCTGGCCAGGGACATTCCTCCCATTCTCCCCTCCACCCTCATCTCCCAGTGATGTTTTCTTCAGGGTTGGTTTTTTTTTTTTTTTTTTTTCCCCTTCAGTCATGAGAAGAGGGTTTCCATACCATGTGACATCAGCAAAAAGAAATATCTAGATGGGCAATTGAGACCAACCTAGACAGGACATTTCTCACCTCCCTCAGCAGATATAGGTTCTGGGGACTTCACCTGTCCCACCAAGGTTGCAAATGACTTCCCACTATACCAGCCATCTTCTCTCTGGGGAGCACAACTTCCTCGCTGTGTTGGGCATGTCACGTTGCTATGACAAAACACCTGACAGATGAAACTTAAGGGGAGGTTTGTTTGGGCTCACAGTTTCAGGGGACATAGTCCACCATGGCAGGGAAGGTGTGGTGGCAGGAAAGTGAGGGCGTGGCACTGTGTCTACAGTCAAGAAAGAGGTAGAAGTGAGTACTGGTACTTTGCTCAGGTTCCCTTTTTTACTCAGTCTAGAACCTCAGCTCATGGACTGATCCTGCCTACATTTAGGGTGGGTCTTCCCTAATCTAGATAATCCTTTACAGCTGTGGCCAGTACTTCGTCCCACTTCTAAACCCCATCAAGTTGACAGTCATCATGCTCAGGAAGTGCTCTGGGCAGCATCACCTGCTGACAAATCAGGAGGGGATGAATCTGCAAGGAAACAAAGCAAGATGGAAATATTCCAGAAACGATGCAAAGAGAACAGCCAAAAGCCGACACCTGCAGGTAGGATGGAAAGACTCCTTCCCGGAAGAGGTGTGTCTTAGGGAAGCCGGAGGAAACAGAGCTTAACCACTTCCTGCTCTTACACAGAATCTCAGCTTCCTTGTGGGGAAAGCGCCCCTGATGGCGCCTGAGGAGGGTCTTCCATATAATCTCCTCTACCCTCCTTACTGCCACAGCAGAAGTGGGGTCCTGGGCATCGGCAGGTAATGGCTCTTCCCTATATCATGGGCATCTGATTCTCCTGCCATACATCATGAAGACATTGCTGAATCCTTACTTCAACAGGCTCACTTGTTTCTCGTTTTAAAAAGACAGATCTTCAGATAGATGTCCATTCATTATCTTATCACTACTCATAAATACATCAAGAGGCAGATCAACTTTGGAGTTAACTATTGGGTTGAAAGATTAAACACTCCAAAGCAAGAACTAACAGCTGGTAAGCTGAGACTCTAGAAAACCAGTGCAATGCACGTGGGCTCGGTGTATGTGTACACGGAACAGACATTTGACTCGCACAGAACTCTGAAATAAAAGCAAGACTCTGCTTGATTTTTTTTTTTTTAAAGTCCATCTTGGGCAATCTGAAACCCCACACTATTTGCAAAGGATTAGTGTCATAGCTACAGCTCCTGAGAATAATTGGTCACTTTGTATCAAATCATAAATGTCCACTTTAGGCAGTTAGTGCCTATGGCTTCAAACATCACTCAGCATGATGGCCCACCAACACTACATGAGCCAGTTAGAACATAAATTCAGTAGGCTCCCATGTCTTTGTCAGAAAGGATAGGAATTCGTGAATGAGTGCCTCTCAGCCCTGTGATCAAGAGCTGGCTCCATCCAAGCAGCCACTGAGGTCTTGTTGGGTGTACACGGAAAATCTTTGAGTCAAGTAAAACACAAAACTAAGATTAAAAAAAAAAAAAAAGATACCACAAAACTGTGTACCAGTACCCTCAGAAAGAGACAAGCCAAGTTGAGTATTCCTTATCTGGGGTGTTTGAAACTAGAAGTGCTGGTGGTTTGACTGATTGATTGATTGATTGATTGATTTGATGGGATAATTATTTTGCAGATTTGGGGATGTTTACACATGCATGATATATCATGGCTTTATTTATGAAAGAAAACTTCATTTCCATTTTATCAACACTCCATACATCTACCTGACGATAGCTTCACCTATTGTTTCTAGTGCTCATTGTTTCTCTTGACAGTGGCCTGTCCCATGAGGTCAAGTGTCACACTCTTCTCCTCACGCTACCGTGTTAGTCTTGGATTCTGGCGCACTTCAGATTTCTGATTTTCAAGTTAAAATTACTCACTCCTGGTCACTCAGACAACAAAGCTGTTTCTGAGCAGTTCAAAACTGTTAGACTGCATTGCATTTTCCTTAAGTGGGTCAGTAAAACAAATTTCCCGGGACTAATCCAAAAGCAAATAACATCTGAGATGATTCTGAGAGCTTGCAAAGAGTTTTTGGGATGCAGGCAATCCTGAAAATAGACACATCAAAGAAATTTCTTGACTCTCCCAATCAAAGCTTCACAGAGGATACATAAACACTACTAGGTGGGCCGTGGTGGTGCATACCTTTAATCTCAGCACTCTGGAGGCAGAAGCAGATGGATATTTGTGAGTTCCAGGCCAGTCTGGTCTATGGAGCTACATTCAGAACAGCCAGAGCACAGAGAAACCTCTCTAAGCCAAAGTTTAGAAGTGTCTCTAAAACCAAAGGCGGGGGAGGCGGGAGACACTACTCTACCCATTGATAATCAGAAAAGAGGTGGAGTGATGCAGAAAGCACATAGGGAAAAGGCCACCTACAGACTTAACCCACCAAACCATCTCATCCCGCCTCCACAAAGGAATGCAAGACCACCACCATGGGCTGGGCATTTGGCCCACTCCCTTAAGCCCATCACTCAAGAGGCAAAGGCGGATAGATATCTGTGAGTTTAAAGCCAGCATGGTCTATGTAATGACTTCCCAGATTAGCCAGGACTATACAGTAAGACTTTGTCTTGGTAAATAAAATTAAAAAAAAAAAATAGCAGAGAAATCTTACCCTCCCATGTGAGGCAGCTTCCCACAATAGCTAGTAATCTGGCAGCTAGCTTTAAACTGCTGTCAACACATCTGAACACCATGCATTCCAGGAGGAGTAATAAAGGGGAATGTTGTCCTAGAACTCTGTGTCAAGGGTCTGCATCAGGTTAAGGCCATGAGCTTACACAGAATCCTGAATTGGCAACAAGAGCTACGGACAGCCGAAGGATACTTCCAGCTGGGTCTTTGGTCCAGCAACATCCCTGGCCTATCCTCAACCACACTCTTGCCCAGTGATAGAGAAATCACTAATGAAATTCTAAAATGTGCTACTGGTGATGTCAACCCTGGGGGGTCCTTTCTATCACTGTATGGTAGGATGTGCATGCATATCTATTGCTAGCGTGCCCAGTGTATAGTTCCTGCAGGTCACTGCAGTGTTAAATGCTAAAACACACTTGCACACATATTTCATACCATATTTCCAAGAGTCTGATGCAAGTGCAGTTACTGTGATATTAAGTTCAAAATGAACTACTTAAAAGTCGAGAACTTTGAAAATTGCCGAGTATTATATATCACCTTTTAAAGATTGCTAAAGTATAGTGAATGTGCATTTAGGGAGTCCTACAGTTCAGTAAGGCTCAACATATTTTAATCTAAAATTTTTTTAAATACTTCTCATGTAAACTCCCTGTGTTAATACTCTCAAAATGTGGGAACCTCAAGATTACTTTATTATATTTATTAATTTTCTATATCAAATAGTACATTTGATCATATGAAAATTGTCGAATTTAGGATGAACTTCAATGACAAAGCATCATCTATATAATTTGGTCCCTAAGCTGGTCATGATATTTAACTAAGAAACTTTGGTAATAATCGAAATGAGACAAAAGTACAATTTTGTTTAAATCCAATCAGATGGGATAATCTGAGGTCCTTATGACTTAATGGAGATTTTATTTTTTGTGAAATATTTCAATTGTATTAATGAAAGTGAGCAATGTTGTGATTTTTACCAAAAGAATACCATCTCAGGCATGGTCCACAAGTGCTTTATAATGACACCCATATTTTCTGCTACCAACCCTCAAATCACTATAAATAGCTATTCAGTAGATTTGAAGCTGACTTCCCACATGGGCTAGAGAGATGTCTCAGTGGATAACAGCACACACACACACTGCTCTTCCTGAGGTCTGATTCCCAGCACTCATGTTGGAGAGGTGAGTGACATCCACCTGTGACTCCAGCAACAAGGGATATGATGCCCTCTTCTGGCCACCTCAGGCAAGTGCATTCACATGAACTTAACTCAAATAATCTTTAAAATCAAAGTTTTGAAAGATAACTTTCTTCCTGAAATGTAAACCATAGAGCCTGGAGTCTCTTGCTTCTTGTACTTGGTCAAAATTCAGTAAAAGAGAGAAAAGCAAGTGTGCTAATGAGGACTGGCACTGTGCTGGCCACACTGTGAGAGAAGAGGGCTAGCCATCTTCACAGCTGGGAAGTAAAGTGTTTGTCTTCTGAGTCCTGACATGGACAATGTGTTGATCACTGGTAAATAGATATGAGAAAGGAGGAGAGAAAAGAAGATGACAGGACTGAGAAAAAATGAAATGAGTTGGAAAACAAAAAAGACAAACTAATTGCCTTTACATTCCTCACAATTCCAGGCAATACCTTTGACTGCAAATGCGTGTTACAAAGATAATGAAGGTCAAAGGAGACTTTTGAAAGAAGTACCCTGAATGAGCTATACCCCAGAGCAAGGAACACCACTGAGAGAAACTGTCCAGAGCAGTGGTCCTCAGAGTGGGCTCTCCGCCCAAGCACCTGGGAACACCTCAGAATGGAACTTTTTCAACCCTTACCCCAGACTTACTGACTCAGAAACTCTAGAAATGCTTGCTTTACCACACCCTCAGGGGATGCTGACACCTGCTGCTCTAAGGAAAGAAGTGACTGCATAATCATTGTAATCACCCTGGTGACCAATAACAAAAAGGTAATCCAGGTGAAATAATCATATTAAAGTAAAAGATGGAACAGTCCAGGGAAGGAAGCAGATGATTTTATCAAAAGATCAATGATCTGGGGAATAGGGATTTTCAGTTCTTTTCCCATTCTGTCCCCAGATTTTCCAGACAGCTGACTGATCCCCTGTACCACCTCCTTATGTTTGTAAGGGATCCAAGGGAAGCAAGCCGAACAACTTGTCATGCCCCACTAGATGCAAGGGCTGCACAAGAAGAGAGGATTTAAAATAACCCAAGTTTTATGTCTCAAAAGTGGGCAATTTAAAGACAACTTTAGCAAAGAGACAAATAAGCAAGAGGTGACACGGTTGAAAAACCACAGTGGGCCATCTGCTAACATTTACTTACATACACCTCAGACTATAAAAAATGAGGATTTGTAGAAACCTCTAGAATTACAAGTATATTGTAAGGTAAAATAATGAGATACAATTTTTTAAAGAGAATGAAGAAGAAAAGGAAGGAGGAAGAGGAAGAGAGGATGGGGGAAAGGAGGAAGGAAGAAGGGTTGGAAAATAATGAGCTTCAAGAAAAATAAAGGTAGAAAAATAAGAGGAAGCCATGGGTGAGCCAAAGGTGGTCATCCTTTCAGCTCAAAGTTTACTTATAGACATGACGAGGCCCACAAGAATAGAGGAAATCAATGATTTAGGGAAAACCCATTCCTTCTTGACGCTGAATCCAGGGAGAAATGAGCACCCAGGACTACTAGTTTTCTGAACAAGAGTCTCAGTACTGTCCTTAGAGATAATAATTTGGTTGGTGAAAGTCTCTTCGAGCTGTACCAGCCCCCAGGACAAAGCTGTGAACATTTCCTCCAGAAATCTGAGAATGGAATTTGAAGCTCAGAAAGTCAGGAATAAAACTATAAATGAGGGACTGGAGAGCTGGCTCAGCAATTAGGAGATCTGGCTCTACCTCCAGCGGACCCTAGTGAAGTTCCCAGAACCCACAGTGGGCTGGGCTCGGCCCTCCCACATCAATCATTAACCAAGCATATGCTACCATTATTGCCTAATGCCAATATTATGGATTGAATTGAAGTCCCTTATTCCCAGATGACCTTAGCTTATGTCAAGTTGACAAAAAACTAACCAGCACAATTGATTACTTGTCAATTTGTTACACAAACAGATCACTACTAAACCATAACCTTGTCCCCCTAAGGCTCATGTTTACTTCATAATATAAAACATAACCTACTTTTAAATGTTCCCCAAATCCTTGAAAATCCCAGTGGTTTAAAGTCTCAGATATCTTAAATATAAGTTTACATGAACATCAGAAACAAGCCACATACATCCAACATATTATCAGTCCAAGTAGATGATCTTATTCCAATGGAAAACAACCAAGAGTACAGCTATGGATACTCACATCCAGCTAAGAAAATACTGAATCTTGCAATTTCAAAGACCCTAGCACCTGAAACTTGGAATATAATTATCTGGGTTCCAGCCCTGCCATGCGGTGCCACACCTCAGATGCTCTTCATGACCGCTTGGAGCCCTGGGTTACCACAGCAACTGAAGCTGCCCCTTCCTTCACCTATGGCCTTTCATAGTGCCAAGCCTCAACCGATCTCCATGACTGCTCCGTGCCTTTAAAATACCTGGAACACTCCCACACATCACCAAGTTAAACTTCCAGCTTGAGATGCAGCCTTGCCCCCTCCAGACACAGCTTAAGGTCTGTGGGCTGACCTTAAGGAAATACTTCCCAAAAGATTTCACCTCAGTGGTGCTCGCCTCTTATCAGTTACAGCTGACTCTTTAGCCCAGCTAGTCAGAAACTACAGACTCTCAATTCAAATACGTCACATAAGCAGCCATGATATGGTCCGTGAGAGATTCTCAAACTTCCCTCTGAAACCTCACAAGCCAGCCACTGCTCCCAACATTCTTTTCAAGGCTTCCCACAGAACAGCCCTTTAAGTTCGAAGCATTCAACGGCTTCACCAGCCCAGGGTTCCAAACTCTCCAATCGTCCCCAAAACAACACAATCAAGTCTGTCAAAGCAATAATTCCTGATCCCGACATCAATTTCTGTCCTAGTTCACTTTCTATTACTGTGACAGACAACATGGCCGAGAGCAGCTTGGGAAGGAAGGGGTTAGTCAGCTTACTGTTTCACATCACAGTCCATCCTTGAGCGAAGTCAGGGCAGGAACTTCAGGCAGGAACCTGGAGGCAGGAATTAGAGCAGAGACCATGGAGAGATGGCTTGCTCCCCATGGATAGCTCATCTTGCCTTCTTAAACAACCCAGAACCACTTGCCCCAGTGGTTTTACCATCATCAGTGGGTTGGGCCCTCGCCCATCAAGCACTAATCAAGAACATGCCCCACAGGCTCACCTACAGACCAATCTAATTGAAGGCATTTTCTCCGTGAAAGTTCCCTCTTCCCAAATGACCCTAGCTGGTGTCAAATTGACAAAAACCAGACATTGCAGAAGGTCTCCTCCAAGGCCATGACCCACTGTTTCTAGCAGAAATATACCAGGGCTACTTTGTCCTCTTTTCATATTTCACAAACATTAAGATAAAAACTCTAAGGGAAAGGGAGTATTGAAAAGGATTGTCTTATGCTTGAAAGAAGCACATGCTGTTTTAAAATATTAAGGTTCCCTTAAAACAATGTCAATATCAACAAAAGAAAATCAAACAGAAAGGGCAGCCCCCTGCCTTCTGCCCTATTCACATACATCTTAGCTAAATCCCAAGTTTTATAATTCAAGAACCATGTTACATACAAGGACTATTCCAGGGACCCTGTGAGGAAAAAAAATGGGACTGCTCAGTATTCATGGTGTGCATCATGGCCAGTTACCCATACATGGTGTGTGTTATGCAGTGACACAGTTCTCTGTGGCTGTTGGTGGTTTGAGTTGAGTTTGTTTGTTTGTTTGTTTTATTTTTGGTGATTTTTTTTTAAGATAGAGTTTCACTGTATAGACAAAACCAGCTGGAACTCACTAGTAGCCCAGGCTAGCCTCCATTTTGCAGCCATCCCCCTGTACTATAAAATACTATAAGTAAAAGTGTGAGAAAGGCAGTACAGGCTTGTTTGTTTGTTTTCTTGTTGTGTTGGTCATTGTGGTTGCTGTTGCTGTTGTCCAGTTCTGTGGGAGCCATGGGTGTGTGCCCACTGCTTCACACGGTTGCAGGGAATCTGGATTTTCTTACTAAAGAAAGAGTTTTCAAGTAACTAGACCAAGTAAGGAAAAAGCTACTAGTAAAGCCAGGCTCCCAACTGCAAATATCTAAAAGGGGCAATGTGAATAGCAGTTGAAATCCCACAGGACCACTTCATTGCTTTAATGATGACTATGCAAAGCCCTTCCAAAGGCAGACATCCATGACTTTCAGCTGAGCACAGTAGCAAGAGCGTTTGTAATGATAATGTACCACTGCCCTCTAGTGTGCAACCCAAGAAGATAACATCACTGAGATGGGAAAAAAAAAATCAAAAGCAGCTTACCAGGTTATTGTTTTGCTTTCTGGGTCAGGGTTTCACATAGCCTAGGATGGCCTTGAACCCCTAATCTTTCTGCCTCTGCCTCCTCACCTAGAGAAGGTACTGGGATTATAGCCCTGTGCCACCATGCTCTACCAAAAAGCAGGCCAATGTCTCAGGACTCCCGAGCTGCAAAGCTGGGACCAGACCTCAGTCCCCAAGAGTACTAGCTCTCCAGATGACAGCCCACCTCACACAGAGCCTCCCCAACCCTGCATCCTCTTGTCCAGGTCACTCTCTGGTAGTGCCCTTTGTTGCGTGGGTCCCTGCTTCCAACCATGTAACCTCCTGCTCAAGTCTGTTTACCATTATGAGCCCAGGGCGTCCTCAATCACAAGTTCAAATCCTTACAATAGCTTAGATGGGGGGAGAAAAACAACAACAACAATGGTTAATGAGGCCTTTTTGACAAGAATAGTCCATTATCAGCAAGCTAATGACCACTTAGGCCATGGTGGGGATGCCAGCCTACAATTAGGTCTACAGTGATGTACAAACAGAAAGGGACTCTGTGATAATTAGACGTGATCCTTTAGTCCAATTGTTCACTGGGGAAGAAATAAAACAAACCTTAGATCCCACCCGAGAAAGCCTACCACCACTTTGGAATGTTAGGCTGTAACCTATTAGCCCACATATTGACGCATTTCCTAACAAGCATGTATGCACATATTCTTTCAAAAATACTCTGCATTGAAGGGAGGATTCTTTGAGGCTCATAGGATGGTGATTTTTTTTTTCTTTTTACTTCACTTCCCTTATTGCTAGTTTCCAAAGCATGTATTATCTGTGTCAACATTCAAAGTGTATTAAACCTTGACAAGATCTCTTTAGGTATTGAAAAGTATCTGAGTATTAAATGTTGGAGTACAAAAAAAGCATGATGTTTTTATAACTAGATAGCAGTGGTGTTCTCTACTGAAAAACAGCATGGTGTTACACAGCACAAGGCTCACTGGGGATGAGGTAGAGTGCTTCCTTAGCAGGGACCAAGCCCAGGTTTGAAAAAAAAAAAAAAATAAGCCTAGATTTTGGGATTGGACCCATGTGGACCAGATGCCTGGTAACTTTGCTAAACTAACATCTTTGATAGACATACCTTTGAGTCACCTTGCTGGGAGCTTAAGTGCTACAAGCCAAGTACCTAACATCTTTAAGAAAGGAGTATGGGCCAGGTGTAGTGGCGCACGCCTTTAAACCCAGCACTAGGGATGCAGAGGCGGGAAGATTGCTATGAGTTCAAGGCCAGCCTCGTCTACAAAGTGAATCTAGGACGGTGAAGGCTACACAGAGAAACCCTGTCTCAACAAAACAAAACAAAACAAAACAAAAGGGGTATGGTATCTTTGCTCATTACTGAGATAAACAGCCACCAAAAGCAGGTCCAGGAGTAAGGGTTTGCTTTAGCTCACACATTGAGGTAGTTGAGGTTGAAGTCTGGAGGTAGCTGTCCATCATAGCAGGAAGTCACAGCAGCAGGAACCTGGGATAGCCCACACAGAACCCACAGTCAGAAAGCAGAAAATGATGAGAGAGTTCTCAACTGTTTTTCTCCTTGTTTCAAATCTGAGATCCTAGATTATGGGATGTTGCTACTCACGGTCAGATTGAGTCTTTCCACTGTAATTCACCCAGTCTAAAATGCCCTTCACAGACATCTCCAGGCACCCTATCTAGATCCTGCCAATGCAATAATTAATATTAATTGTCACAGAAGGTGAATAATTACAAAAGTCACTTAAAGATAATAGCAGATGAGGAGAAAGATGCCATCCCAATCTGTACACCCTTCTGCACACTTCACGGTGTTGCTGGACCCTTTTTCTCCAGGTGCCAAGAAGGTGTCTACGTCGAGAGAGCCATCCTACTGAAAAGGGCATGCCTAGCCCTAGCCTCGGATGCTGGGCAAAGGAGAAGAAATCCAGTCAAGGGCTCGGGGTGATAAAAGGGGGAAGCAGGTATCTCCTAACCATAACCATCCAGCCTGAGCTGCAGCATTCCTTGCTCTGGAATGAGTGTGACCCCCTCCCTTACGTACTGTTGGGAGGCGCGTGGCCCACGCACATACGTGAAGGTCAGAGGACAACCTGCAGGAGTGGGTTCTCTCCACTCTGTAGTGGGGAGCAAACTCCTGTCCTCAGGCTTAGCAGCAAGCACCTGTTACACACTGAGCCATCTCCCCGGGCCCCTCTTGCATGTGTGAATGAATCTCAGCAGCATCTCTGCTGCTGATCCACATCTCTGGATCCGCATGTCAAGTTCCTTACCTGTCCTATCTGTTCAGCTTTACAGGTCTCTTACCCATCTATCTGAAAGCATTCTTGACTTTTTCTCTATACTTAACATTCAACACCACAAGTCCTTATATTGTCACGTTCCCCTCTCTGTGTCACGGAAAGACAAAGCAGTGTGGAGAATCCTTAGTTTGGCTGGAAGGGTGTATAATTTAGTAGTGGAAGAATGACTAGTCCTCTACTGAAAACCATGGTGATCTATAAAATATGGGATGTAATTAAATCCTGAGCTGTATTGTCAGGCTCTGAGTGCCTATAACCAGGGGAGGCAGGACTAGGATTCCCCCTTCACATTACACTTCGTGCGGATATGGTACCCAAATTCACGCACAAGACCAATCCTCAACATCCTGCAGTATTAAGAGAGCAGACACTGTGGGCTGTGGATATGCCTCGATTACGAAAATGCAGCATGAGGTTCTGAGTTCAGATGCTCAGCAGTATTATAAGAGTGAGGCAGTGCCTACCATACAAACCTGTACCACCAGAACTGGGAGGAAAGACAGCCCTGGCGCCTAATGGCTTAATGAGCATCAGGGACAGTGAGAGACCCTGTTTCAAAAAAAAAAATAAGGTGGAGAGTGATCAAGGAAGAAACCCAACACTGGCCTTTGACATGCATGCACACACAGGTACATATGTGCAAACATGCACATGCATTCATGCACATAACTACATGTACATTCACACAAAAATAAATTACATTAAAATAAAAATTTTAAAGAGGAGCTTTTAAGCAATCTTACTTAAAATGGTGGCTTTGTGAATGGGGACTATGGAGTAGATTCCACTGTTAGTGTGGTCCGTCCATGGTTAACTCCTTGTGGTTTTATCAAGAGGAGAGTCCCATGTGGTGGTGAATGCCTGTGATCCCACTCACAAGAACTGGAGGTAAAAGGATCAGGAGTCCAAGGCCAGTGTAGGCTTTGAATTTTTTCAAACCTACTTTATTTGGCATTCTTTAATGTTTATACCTCCCTTCCAACCCACCTATCCTAGAAAGGAGAGAAAAGAGGCTAATGGGAACAGGAGAAGTTGACCTTTTTAGACTCAGTTATTTGGAGTGATTCCACTGGCATAGTTGTCAGGATTCCAGGAGACTCATTAAATAGCAAACCAGCAATTCAGTGAAGGTGACTGCAACTGCACCAGCTGGAACTGGAACAGCAGCTCGAACCTAGAAGCATGTGCTGGAACAGTTCTCTCTAGGAGCACCTCTAAGGGGAGCAATGAACAGCCAAACAATAGGAAAAGATGCCAAGACCAAAAAACCCAGCCTAACTCAAAGAAAGAATAAGAAGAAGGCTACCAAGATAAGACTTGATAGCCTGTGACCATATAGTGGGGGAGGAGGTTCCCCTCAGTCTTAGACCTAGGGGAGGGCAATAGGGTGAAAGCGGGAGGGAGGGAGGAACAGGAGGGAGAGAGGAACAGGAAGATACAAGTGATGGGATAACAGTTGAGTTTTAATCTGAATAAACTAGTTAAATAAAAAATTTTAAAGCCCATCCTATTGTTTTGGGCTCATATAGATATAGATATATAGATATAAATTGTGTGTGTGTGTGTGTGTGTGTGTGTGTGTGTGTGTGTGTGTGTGTGTAAACTCTCAGAGTCTGTACTAGGATATTTATCAGATGGCAAAGACCATGCCTCCATAAGAGGCAGTTCCTCTTCTACAGGACAAACCACCTGTTCTCTTTGTCCAGCAGAAGTCTGTTTCCAGCAAAAAAACACCACAAACCTTCACACAAGTCTATTTCACATCCCACACTTGGTATCAAGACAAAAACATATTTATATCCACTACATAGAGAGTTGTGGGTCAGCCTAAGTTACCTAAGACTGCCTCAAAAGAGGAAGAAAGGAAGATGGAAGGAAGGAAAGAAGGAAGGAAAGAAAGAAAGAAGAAAAGAAATTAAAGAGATAACACACAAATACTAAACCGAGTGAGTTGAGTTGAACAGCCAAGTGAGACTCTCGTCCAACACTCAAAACTTGAACTAAACAAACTTTCACTTATAATGTAGCCTGCCTGAGGCACTTTATTATAGTAATGAATGAAAAGTTGGCTAACAGATGTGACTCGTTGCAGACCAGTACATAGAAGATGATAACTATTCAGTAGATGTTCATGGTTTAAGGTGAAGTGTTTATCATCAGTTATCTCACCCAGTGACTCTCACTCAGTTTTAACTATGTATTGTAAATTGTGTTGCCTGTCTGTAATCCCAGTTCTCCGGAGACAGAGGCAGAGGGTCATGAACTCAAGGCCATTCCCAGCTGTGCAGTGAGTTAGAGGATAGCCTGGGCTACATGAGATCCTGTCTGCAAAGAGGGACATACCGTTTATTGTTTAACTAACTCTGAAACTCAACTAAGCTTTTAATGTGGAATATCTCAGTGTATGGCAGACACTAAGCAGTCCTGTTTGCTCTTTCCTAGTGGAGTGTAAAATAATAATAAGAGCCGAAGGGAAGGTTATGTAGGGAACACAGAAGGCTGAGCTCCTGAGTTCAGATGCTTAGAGTCCATGGAAAGCCACACGTGGCAGGCAGCACATCTGTAATCCCAGAACTCGTATGATGACATGAGAGCTTGAGAGAGGTGAATCCCAGACACTCATGGGCCAGCTAGCCTGGAGAACGCAGCAGCAAACCATCAAAAGCTCCACCCCAAACTGTAAGGCAAGAACTGACTCCCCAAGCATTCCTCCGACCTTTGTGTGTGCACCATGGTATGTGTGCACAAGTGCACACACACACACACACACACACACACACACACACACACACACACACACACAAGAAGAGCTATCTATCCACAACTATATACTATATTCATATGATTCTGAAACTTTGGTATCTTTAGGAACTTTATATAATGCATGAACCAAAGCAAACAAGCAGGGATGCTTCTAGTGTGTAGTAAGTAGAAATAACCCACCTATCGGTGTCTTCTCAGTGACTCCAGTTTACCCCAACACACCCTAGCCCTTCGGATGCACTTGAGGAAGCCAGCACTGCAATGCATAAACGATCTTACAGCCACAGGTGGTAGGTGAGCAGGTGACTAGTGAGTGAGGTCTCCGTACTCAGCCCTGGTTTGTTCCACTGGGGTCAATTACACAGCTGGTAACAAGCATGTGTTTGCACCTGTTCAAGCCTCCAAACGTGCTGATTCCATATTAATTAAACTACTCCTTAAAAGCAGGTTAAAAATGAATTAGACCCTGCCATCCTGTGTAGGTCCCAGCCTTCCCTCGGTGGCTGTTCATCTATAAGAGATCCATCTATGGAGGGTATGGAGCAGTGTTTCTTGGTGATTAAGGAGGGGCGAATCATGCTCCATCAATTAGCACTGGTGAAAACAGTTGTTAGTACACAGCACGCATGTTAGCGATTAATTAATAAGTGTTGATGAGCTAACCCCCCTCATTTCCTGTGTAAAACACACAGCCACCACCCTCCCCCAGCACAAGGCCCACTGAGTGCAACAGGAATATTGACAGTATAATACAAAAGGCAGTTGCGGTGACAGCCTCCATCTTTCCTAATGGGTTAAGGGACAGCAGTCCATCACTAGCCGTACTGTTTCCAAATGTAACACACTCAAGGGACCCAAGTTGTCAGGGAGCTCTGGCGTTTCATGCTTGAAATCTTTGAAAAGAGGAGAAAACCAGCACTGTGGCACATGATTGTGGGAATTCGTCTGGATAGGATGGGTAGAAAATTTGGCGCCATATACCTGTAGGACTCACAAAGTTCTTACAGAACACGTGATATGACTGTTTGAGTTACACACTTAAATACCACTGTGGCTTTGCTTCAATGTCACTTGTATTAGTCACTATTGCTTCCAAAGTGCCGTTGCGACATGTACTTTGAGGTGCTTACCTCCACACTGAATCACTGTCAGAAACAGGCAGTTTGATTAGTTGAAACCTACACTCAGTGGAGCTCCAGCCTCCCATTTCCATTGAGCAAATCCAAACTTTCAGAAGCCATACCCAAACAAATTCCCAAATCTAAACCTGGGGCCACTCCCATTATCAAGTCTATAGCCATGTGAACAACTCAGGCAGATAACACAGCCCACACCAACAATTTAGACTGGAAGAAAAATAAAGCTTTACAATTAATTAATAACACAGCTTAGAGAGTGTGGTGGTTAGTTTCAACTGTCAGCTTAACACAATCTAGAATCACCCAAGAAGAGAGTCTCAGTAAGGTGTCACCTAGATCAGGTGGGGGCTTGTCTGTGGGGGATTGTCTTCATTACTAATGTTGACTGATATGGGGAAGATACAGCCCACTGCTGGTGGCACCATTCCCTAGGCAGAGCTTCCAATGGGAAGCTTCTCACTAGGTGTCAGCTAACCTCAAGGATGGAGAACAGGAAACTAAGCCAGTGTCATAGTTTTCCAGATGGCTGATGACCCTGGACTAAGACGAATGGAGTAAACTGCTAGCCAGGGTCTCTGCCATACTTCTGTCTGAGTGTTCCTGGATGCTCTGAGCACCACTGGAAGCCACTCAAAGAATCAGAGAGAGGAAACATTCAAACACACAAAAACGGGTGAAGTTCTGTCTTGGCAGGAGCGTGGCTAGAACTGCGGGATGTTAGGTTAAATGAAGTAGTCATAACTCAGAAACACAAATATCCGGAGTCTCCCTCACTGCAGATGCTGAAACCCCATTTCAAGAGAGCAGAGGGCAGAACAGTGGTCACTGGAGGCTGGGAAGGGTGCAGGGTGGGGGAGGGGGAAGGGGCTGTTGAGTGGCAGCAGGGGTGAAGTAGGATGTGAGCAATCAGCCCTGTCTTATAGCACAGTCAGATGACAATGAGTGACAAGCAATAAAATGTCTAAGAATCACTAATATGAAGAAGCTACTCCTACCCCAGGAGAAATTATGCATGCTTGAACATTACACAGCACAAATATCTTGATGTCATCACTACACAATGCCTACAAATAGTCAAATGTCACACTACACCACATAAATACATACAATTGCTGTTTTTCTTAAACATCAAAACGTATTTTTAGTCATTTAATTTTTCAATGCAAGAGGTTCACTAGCCACCTTCCATATCTGAGCAAAGCAGTTTAAACTCACTTCTTTCGACTCCTAGCTTCAGAAGTTTTAGTGTGTGGCCTGTTGGTTCCACTGCCTTCAGCCTTGGATGAGGTACAAAGAGGGGACTGGTCCCCTCACAGCCGACAGGGAGCAAAGAGAAAGAGGAGCACCGAGAAGCCAGCACCACGCCTTCAAGGACAAGACATACCTCAGGTCACCTACCTCCACCATGTAGGCCCCACCTCCTTCTAACCCAACAGCTATGAACTCAAAATGGATGAGTCCTCCTCTGCCAATGACTTGTTAATAGAGCCACTAGCTGGGCACCAAGTTTTTATGGGTCATGTTTTATTATTTTATCTTTATGCATGTGTAACCTGGACCAGCAGGTCATTGTTCAGTGGCAGGGTCCTGAGAGTGAGGGCCAGGGGATGAGACGATGCAAAACATAGAAAAGTTCTGGATCAGGAGGTCTTGCACAAGCTGATGGCACTTTTTAAATCGGCATTTCTACTTCCAGGAATATAGCATTCAACGCACTTCTATGCTAAGCAGCTTATTTGTGAAAAGATATAAACAGTTGAATTTAGTTCTCTACCACATTGGTTAAATAAATAATGGTGGGCCACCAAGAAGGCATTGACAAGGGAGTAAGAAAGCAGGTACACTAATGTCACCTGTATTTATGGGTTCCTAGGTGTTGAACTCCAGTTCTGACTTGCAGCCTGATGGCTTTAACCCCTGAGCAGTCTCCCAACTCTAGGTTGCTCCTTTTGAATAATCATTTCTTACTAGAAACCCTGAAGCAGAAATGCCACAAATAATTGATAAGTCCTACACACTTGCACCTGAGAAAGGGAAAAACCATATGGAATTGTGAAGAGAGTTGTATTGATCACCCTATACCACTTGCCATTTTTCTTCCTGGGAGATATTTGGGCAATGTGGTAGCAAAAGCCTTTAGCTATTCCACACTTAATAGCCTTTCATAAGATGCTTTTGTTAATCTTTTTTTTAAATATGTATTTATTTTTATGTATATGAGTGCTCTATCTGCATGTACACCTGCAGGCCAGAAGAGGGCATCCAGTCACATTATAGATGGTTGTGAGCCACCTTGTGGTTGCTGGGAATTGAACTCAGGACAAGGCTCTTAACCACTGAGCCATCTCTCCAGACCCCTCAGAAAATGTTTAATGGGAACTTTTCAGGATGCTAGATGAGAGACAGATGAACCTTGCACTGGTGCTCACATTGTCCTGAAAGCGGTCCGCTGGATGCAGCATGCTTATAGAAATCAATGACTACTGGACCCAACTGTAGAAAATGGTGAGAGAAATCACTGTGGCTGTTTGGGGTGTCAAACTCAATACCCTTCAGGAAAATCTGAATGGGGCCTATGGAAACTCGTCTTGAAGTATCAGTGTGCTAACCATCTGAAAGGAAGAGAAAGATGAAATGATCTTTGTCTCAGGCTGACAGATCTCTCACAGATTCCAAGAAAACAGAATTGTATAAACAAAGGAGACCAGGCAATTAAAGAGGGTGGATCCCTGTGGCTTCGACTCCCCAATGGACACCTTTGGTGCTTTTTGGAAGAGAAAAGGGATGCTGAAGGTTGCAGGGCATGGTGGCGCATGCCTTTAATCCCAGCACTAGGGAGGCAGAGGCAGGTGGATCTTTGTGAGTTTGAGGCCAGCTTGGTCTACAAAGTGAGTCCAGGACAGCCAAGGCTAACACAGAGAGACCCTGTCTCAAAAAAAAAAAAAAAAAAAAAAAGATACACATACACCCTCAATCAATCACCTTAGACATTTTGCATAATGGGGAAGCAGAAAACTGCCTCTGCTGACAAAAAATGAAGCCTGGAGGGGACAGGAACGAGGCATTAGAGTGATGTTCCAGTTTCCAAGGTATTGGAACGCCAGGACAGCGTCAGAGCAGTAAGAAGATTCAGCGAGTGTGCGTGGGCTCAGAGGCCATGGAGATGGGTACAGACACTGTGGTGGAGACCAATGACCAAGGGCTGGTCTAGCTTAGAGATGAGTCTAGCTTGTATGAGACAGATGCAGTAAGAAGGATGGGGAAAGTGAAGACTCTGTAGGGCTACTTAAAGAGTCAGGATTATCAGGGTTTGTGTACATTGTCTACATTCAAAAGTATATGGGAAGATATGAGCTAAGAAGGCAAAGGTGGGGGCTAAGTGCAGGGGAATCAGTGAGAGATGAGGAGGGCAGTGGAGTTGGGGGGACCAGTGAGGGCAAAGCCGATGCTGGGTGTGAATGCGGTTGCCATAACGAATCCTATTACTTTGTGCACAAAACCTAAAAACTCAGTCTTTTAAAAGGTGGCACTGGGACCCTTTGGGAAGCCCAGGCAAAATCGGCAGCAGGTCCACTTTGTGAAAAAGTCATCCCTGGATACAGTGAGGAGGAAAAGAAGAGGCAGTAGAAGAGAGGAAAACTTACCGATGGCAGCCAGCCAGCAGCATCCGTGGACAAAGCTGCCTGTGGTGGATGAGCTTTCTCTCTGCCTGGTGGAGAAGGTGGCAGTTCATGCCAACTGCATCAAATCCACCAAGGCTGGAGCAAGATGGATAAGCATGCTTGCTCACAATTTAACAACCTGCGTTCCATCCCTGGAACCATGTGGTAGAAGGAGAGAACTGTGTAGGCTTTGATCTTTTCTTTCTTCTTCTTCTTCTTCTTCTTCTTCTTCTTCTTCTTCTTCTTCTTCTTCTTCTTCTTCTTCTTCTTCTTCTTCTTTTTTTAGAAATCAAAACTTTTAATCAACTGTAGGTGTGGTGGGCTGGGTGAATTTGCTAAGACTAGGCCTAAGGCAGGGGCTAGCCTTGTCAAACTTTGGTAGTTAGCACAAAGATCAGTGTGGCTTTGTGTTGAGTTACATAACTGTAAAAGCAAAAACAAACAAACAAACAAAACAATCTCAGCATAGCTCACACAGTAGGCTCTGTGCCTTCTCTTGGTGACTGCCATTAAGACAGGGCCTCTTAGCAGAAGTCAGCATTCACCATCTTTGTAATTATGCTCTTCTGAAGTGGGAATCTCAGATTGCATAGATCCTTGTATACAGTTTCCACAGTATGGCAGACTTGTTTGAGCTGATCTTTGCCATCTTCTAGGTGAATTCTTGGGGTCTTTCCTGAATACTCTTCCTGTGGTGGCTGTAACACCTGGCACATCCTGTCCTCTAACTTCTCTGTCAGATCCGAGACCTTTGTCTGGAGGCTGTCCCTGAAGTTGGTCATAAGTGCACGGCCCTTCTGTCTGCTCTCACTGATGTTTTCAGTCAGCTCCTGGGCTCTCTTCTTCAGGATTTCAATGCCAGAGCGCAGAGAGGAAATGGGGCCTGACTGCTGGTAGTTGGGCATTGGCTACCGGTGTGCCAGCCTCCACCTCATGGGCTCACTCTGCGGATGCTCCCCGCTCTCCACAATCCACTGGGGCTCCTGATTCTTTAACTGCATGGGAGGCACGTACACTCCCAGGCACTCCATTTCTTCTTTTCCTCCGCTTTGAAAATTTTTTTTAACTTACATAATTTGGAGTTCCTTAATGCCTTCCAACCCACTCACCCTAGATAGAGAAAGGAGGTTAATACAGACAATGGAAGCAGATCTTTTGAGACTCAGCTCATTGGGGGTGATTCCACTCTTCCTAGTCAGGATTCCAGAAGATCCACCCGTTAAACAGCAAACAGCAAAAGCCAGAACCTCCAAGCATTCTCTGAAGCGTTTCTCTCCAGGAGCCTCTGGAACTGAAGCAATGAACTGCAAAGCAATGAACTGGGAAGTGATGCAAGAAGCCATTGATTTTTGTTATTTGGACTATTTATACTCTCTCATAGTCCGTACAGGATGTTTTGCAAATAGCAAAGACTATGTATTTTCCCCCTACCTCCCCCTGCATGAGGCAGTTCCCTTTCTAGCAGATAAACATCACATGCCATCTCACAAGTCCCTTTCCAGTAGACAAACATTACACTCCCTCACACAAACGTATTTCACATCCCATACTTGAGATCAAATATGAAAAAAAAAAAGAAAATATGCTTACATCCACTATAAAACTGACTCCTCCTTGTCATTTATTTGTAGTGAGAATTTTGGTTTCTTTTAAAAACACAGAAATATTGTAAGAATATGTCTTCATTTTAATCCCAGGTGTGGGATATGAAGCTGCTTCAGATTGTCCACATAATCTGACTATGATTTGCCTCGTGCTCTATCAGGGGCATGATTTTTTCCAGCTGCAGATATTTTTGTTTGTTTGTTTTTTGTTGTTATTGTTGTTGTGGTGGTGGTGGTTTTTTGTTTTTTGTTTTTTGTTTTTTTTTTGGTGGTACTCTTCAGAGGGTATATAAATGCCAGGGCCCCAGAGGTGGGGTTGGTGTTTGGTTGCTATTGGTTGCAGTTTGTCAAGTAGTCACAGGCAAAGAAATGAGAGGAAGAAATTAGATTTCCTGACGGTGACGATCAAATTTGCCCCAAGGAACTCAATGCCCCTAATCAGCAGAGAGTAGTCTAACGATCATGTCGCCCCCTTTGCCCTCTATCCTTTTTTCTCTCCTATCTAGAGTTAGAAGGCTGAAAGGGTGGAGTAAGGCAGGTGGAGAAGGGTGGGAAAAAAGGAACCCACAAAGTAGCCAAAAGCCAGCTATGTTCTCTAACTTACACATGTGCACTACAGCATGTGCACACATGTAGACACCCACACAGTGAATTGATAAATAAATCCAACATTAGAGGGCTGGGGAGCTAGCTTATATATGGCTCAGTGCTTCTCAGATTTAACTTGCATGACTATCACCCACCCAGAGAATGTGCTAAAATTCTGATTATAAGCCTAAACCCCAGGACCTGATTCAGGGTCTCTAGGAGGTGGAGGGCACAAGATTTGCATTTCTAAGTTCACAAGGGCTGCTGGTGTTGCTCACAGGTCTACTGTGAAGGACCCGTGGTGTCCTTGACGGAGCATCTCTGTCTTACACTGAAGAGAAGAAGTCAATAAACACTCAGCAGCATTTTCATCTCTACACAGATTATCTCCCAAATGACCCCAGCATCTATTTGAGGACTCACAGCTGCCTGCCAGCTCAGCTGGGCACTTATTATGAAAAGCTCAGTTGCCATGGAATTTTATGGGCTGGCACTCTGAGAAACTCAGGTTAGGCTCTTCACTGCTATAAAAATTAAAAAATGGAAACTTTTGAGGTAAAAATGCTTGCTGCCAAGCCTGATGACCTAAGTTGCATCACCAGGACCCACAGGATAGACGGAGAGAACCAACTCCCATACGTTGTTGTTTGACCATCACACACATGAAAATATAAATAAATATTAGCTTTTTAAATTTATATTTTAACTGGGATGAGAGAAGGAACTGTAATTTTATTTTATTAAATACAATTTCTGAATTGAAATTCCTTTCTCAAACCACTTATTATGTATGGGGGTGGGGAACACCTTACAAATAATTCTTGAAAAGTGATTAAATGTGTAAACGGTAGTCTTTATGTAGTATCTGTCAGTCAACATGACAACCCTCTCAGGAATTAAGGAATATGTGTCTTTGTGAGTGGGGCTTTTTTGGTTGGTTTGATGGGTTGTTTGAATTTTTGTTGTTGTGGTTTGGCTTTTCTTTTTCTTTTTCTTTTCTTTCTTTCTTTCTTTTCTTTTTTTTTTTTTTTTTTTTTTTTTTTATAGAGGGTTTCTCTGTGTATCCTTGGCTATCCTGGACTCATTTTGTAGACCAGGCTGGCCTTGGACTCACAGAGACCTGCCTGCCTCTGCCTCTTGAGTGCTAGGATTAAAGGTATGCACTACCATGCCCAGTTTTTTCTCTTTTCTTTCTTTCTTCCTTTCTTTCTTTCTTCTCTCCCCCCAGCCCTCACCCCCATCACCCCCACCCCACCCCCTGCCTCGAGACAAAATTTCTCTGCTTAGTCCAGGCTAGGATTAAAGGCATGTGCCACCACTGCCAAGTTGGTTTTGTTTGTTTGTTTTCTTTTTAATTTGTCTACTTACTGGCCAATAATTCACTTATAAACTGGGATATCTCTTTTTCACATGCATCTCATGCCCAACTCCATTCTTCCATCTTCTAAATCTCTCCCACTATGCCCACCCAAGAAAATCCCCCCTTTCCCTTTTGTTTCCATCTAATTGGAGTAATGGACCAACCTGGTTCCATCTTAACATTAGAAGCCATCTTATTATAAAGTCAGAATGAGCTATTTTCTCTGCAGCTCTCTTAGTATACCACCCATTCATATAATCAATAGCACACCACACTGGGAACCTATTCACCATTTTTTTTTTCCAATGCTAAAGAATTTGTGGAAGCGGGTAATTTGTAAAGCAAAATATTTTTATAAAATCTTCCCAATAAACACAACTAGCTACAAGCCCCAGTTTGTGAAAATTATCAAACCCCGCCCCCCTCTGCCCAGTCCTCCCCCCACCCTACCCCCAAACTCCCTAGGCTGCCTGATGGCCTCCAGTACTTCAATCAAGCAGCAGGTGGCACCAAAAACCCATCCTATGAGAGTCACTGCACCTGAATGCTTAGAGACTCTCTGTCAAGGCCTCAGACTTGCCCTCTTAGGTGTCCTTGTCCTTGCAGAGATGCAGAAGAAGTGACTGAAAATAAACTGATAATCAAACGACATAACCGCTGTCAACCATCTGATTTAACACCAGGCACAAGCCATGTTGTTTCAAGGCAACTTCACGACTTCCCAAGCCTTTGACCTACTCGTTTCCTCAGCTGTTTGTTAATGAAAATCAAAATTTCATCTAGCCCCTCAAGGGGGTCATGTGAGCGCCACGTGCCATCCTGCACTCAAACAGCTTTTATTAGCATGTTCCCCCACTGAGATCACAGAGCATCTGTAAGGGAAGAGCTGTTCCAAGACATGAGGTGCTTGCGCGCTCTGTCTCCCTTTCCATCCTCAACTACACAACAGAAGGTCAGACACCTTCAATCCACATCCCAAGGATCTGCCCTCCCAACACCCTGGCTAGCCGGCCATGCTTGACTCAGCTTCGGCCTCATGCAGTCATCCCAAGGAACGTAATTCCCTTTCATCTCAGGAACTCCCAGTGAAAGAAACCAAAGAAAGATGGTGAAGGGTCTGCCAGCAGCCCCAGACCGTCCCCTTCTCGTGCTGAGTGCTTTCTGGCAGCCCTGGGAAAGGACCATGAAGAACAGAATGATGCTGCCATGGAAGTGGCTCGAGGGACACAGGGAACTTGGGGTACTGGTCGCCCTCATGACCTGCTGATAGACACCAAGAAGAGAACTGAAACGGCTGTCTCAGTCCCGCGGTACTCTCTCCTGGATGCTTCTGAACGCACAGCACAAATGGTACCCTTTGCTGAACAAGGCTGACTGTAATTTTCACTTACCTCAAATTCAACCTTAGACCTTAAGTATCTGGAAGGAAAAAAAAAAAACCTGAACTGGGGAAAGAAATGGGGTTCTGGGGAGTGGAGAAATCTAATGAGCACCCCATGTTATGTTTGTTTTGTGTTTGGTTCTTGACACAGTGTCTTAGTCTGTGGCTCAGGATGGGCCAAACTCACTACATGTCCCATGCTGACTTCAAACTCAGAGTACTCCCCCTCCCCTGGGTCCCTCCTCCCTTAGCTTAGAATCACAGGTGGAAGCCGCCACACCTGCCTCAAAACCTTGTTCTTGATGCCAGGTTACCTGAGCCCTCCTCTGTGTGGCAGGTATAAAGCTGCTGTCTATCCTCTTCCACGGCTTACCACACTTGTCAACACTGGCTTCTCCCCTTGCATGGCTCTCCCAGGGTTCCCATGTAGTTTACTGCACAGCAGCTGTGCCCTCCTGAGTCCTCAGCACCAACATGCATCCTTGCTGGGGACAGCGCAAGGCCACTGGAGAGAGAGCATTTGCTCCACAACAAGAGTGTTGAGCCCAGTCTTCTTTTCTATGTGAGAATGTATAGTAAAGAAGACATAAGCTGAGATGGAAAACCACTAACAAGACCTAAGTGTGGTGTCATCTGCTTGTAATCCCAGCTCTAGAGAGGAGAGACAAGGGAGATCAGGAGTTCAAGGCCAGCCTTAGCTACATAGTAGGTTTGAGACCAGTCTGGCCTACAGGAGATCCTCCCTGATTAAAAACAAAAACAAACCAATAAAAAAAGCAAATAAATAAGAGTTACAAACAGAGCCAGGTGCGGTAACAGACACCTGTAATTCCAGCACTCAGGGAGATAGAGGCAGGTGGTTCTCTGTGAATTCAAGGCCAGCCTGGTCCACAAAGCCAGTCCATGACAGCCAAGTATACACAGAGAAACCCTGTCTCAGAGGGAAAAAAATAATTACAAACACATACTTGGGTGGGCCACCCATCTTCTTATGAGTGTTGTGGGCTGTGGTCCCTCTAAGTATCCCTTCAAACCCTACATAAAATGTTTTTTAATGAGAATGGGGAGAGCAGCCATGGCTCTTGGGGGAACTCTACCTCCCTGCCACCATATACATACAGTTATGCCCCCTATCTGAAAATGATTCCCGCAGAAGCTATACAAATCAGCAATAAGACATGAAACTCATCTAGTCGTCCTTAATAAAGAAGGACACAGCAGGACACCTTATCTGTTCAAAAATGAGGCTTAACAGCCTACTTGCATAGGCAGAGAGGGGTGCTGAGACTAATGACAGCATTCCTTGCATGCAAATAAAAGGTTAATGCTTGCACCAATCATTGCACAGCTCTCATGCAAAGGAAGGTGTGTTTTTTTACACCAGTCACAGCAGTCCTTCCTTCTGCAAAGACACTAGGGAACATGCTTTGGCCTTGATAGAAATGGCTGCAGGGTCATCTAAGTTCACTGAGGCTTTTGATAGCGAAAAGTTTCATACAAACTGCTTGGCACAGCCCTGGCTGAAGTTGCACCCTCAGGAGGAGCCAGTGCAATCAGCAGCAATTGTTGTGTGGTTTCCTGAAGACATCCATGAAGTGTTCTGAACATCGGGGACTGGCATAGGGTAGTCCTGCTAGCTGTTTGGCTGACAGTCCTTTTTATTCAAGGCAGCCAGGGCAGAGAAGGGTCATCCAAAAGCTGATGATGAGGGAACCAAATTGCCCATCTCTCAGTGAACACTGGGTGTGTTTACAACGAGGCTTGAAAATATGGCCATTTTAACAGATTATGTCTATGCTATAACAATGACGTGTCACACCTTCTCAATGGCCCAGGGAAACCAAGGTGGGGTAGGGTAGGTGTCCTATACTTTGACTTGCCATGAGAAATGATCTGGAATTTGGAGGCTGGAAGAAAATCTAAAAATCTCACCTGATTCCTTACCTCAAGATACCAATAGAAGCTGGGTGGAATTTATCCCTGTTTGGATGCTCCTGTTGTCTTAGCCTCATGGCAGAGGATTTCTTGGTCTCCCGGCTATTGAGGAAGCTTTAGTGAATAGAGAGTTCCTCACAACACATATCCTCGATTGCTCTTTATCTTCCATACTCTTGAGGTAATTCTTAACATGTGGAACAACAATGCTTCCACAAGAAGTTTCCTGACACTGGTCATTACATTGCTTTCCTTCTGGGTACACTGAAGCCCTCTCACATTCTCTGCCTCATGAAACACCTCCCACCCCACCTCCCATCCACAATACTTACCACAGTGCTAAAGACAGTTGCTGCTGAGCACTGCCTAGACAAGTCAGGGCTTCATTCTCTCCCCCGGAAGTTTGGGAACACAATTCAGAGCCCTGAACAAAACACAACCTGAGCTTTGCTGGTTAAGAGGGTTTTATCCTATCCTAGTTTCTAAGCTTTGTTTGTTATCACCAGATCTGCTACTCTGTTTGTTAGAGATGTGAAATAAAAGCCACCCCTGCCTGTGAGCCATGGCTTATCAAATTCCCAGCATTTTGATAAAATAGCAAGTGATCTTCAAAGGTAGTCTACTAAAAATAAAGTAAAAGTACAGTACATTTTTAAAAGACTTTCTACCTTCCAGCTGGGACACAGTCACCAGAGTCCTCCCTGGATGATGCCGTAAGAAGCCCTGAAATATATCCAACATTTTAGATAACAGTTAAAAGACAGAAGCCAGTGGCCCTTGCCTTACTGCAGGTCTGGAATCATGAAGGTTGGACTAGACAATCTCCACTTCCTTCCTTCCTTCCTTCCTTCCTTCCTTCCCTCCTTCCTTCCTTACTTTCACAAGTCTCTAATTCCACTTGGTCATGTGGATAGACATATTGATATGACTTTGGTTGCTTCTACCCAGGAAAGACATCAATATGATAGACTGTCCTGGAAAATAAACTACTTAAGAAACTCAACGTTGGGCTTTCCACGATGGCAGTGCCCAGTGCACTTTGGTGCCTGGGTAACATGAGGTTAGGCTTAGGCACTTCAGAGCAATTATGAGGTCCTGCTGCTGACTTTGAAACAGGTGTTTCCATGCTTCCTGGAGAATGCTGGGACTACCCACCTTCCTGAGGAGAGATCCTAGACTCCAGGAGTGCCAAGCCTCCATCCTCCTAGCATTCCCCTCCCCTCCCCCCCACCCGCGAGATCTACCAGTCTACCCAAGGAGGGATCTGAGCCAACGGGATACAAAAGCCCAGGCTCCTGTCCACGGTTCTATCTGCCTGATTGAGGAGACTTGCCAGACCTCAGGATCATGCAGATTAGACACCTCAACCCCAACCCCAAGCCCCTGCCCATGGATCCAACTGTAACACAGCCAACAGAGGGGAGCTGTGGGCTATTCACTAAGATCCAGCCTCCAACCCACAGCCCTACCCTTCATGTTGAGGAAGGCTGCCAGTCCCCAGGAATATCCAGCCTCTGGACAGGGCTCTTCTCACCTTCTCAAGAAGTCCAGAGGCAACAGTAACAACCACCCAACACCAAGGACAACCAGATGGCTAAAGGCCAATGTAGGAACACAACCAACATAAGAAAGGGCAAAAAAGTACCCCAAGAATGCAGTTAACCTACTACAACAAGCCCTTGTTATCCTAACACAGACGAAACACAAGAAATTGACCTTAAATCTATTCTTATGAAGATGATAGAGGCCTTTAAGGAGGAATTTAATAAATCTCTTAAGGAAATACAGAAAAATACAATCAAATAGCTGAAGGAAATTAATAAAATGATCCAAAACCTGAAATTGAAAATAGAAACAATAACACAAACTGAGGGAATCCTGGGGGTGGAAAACTTAGGGAAGAGAACAGGAAAAGTGTAAGCATCACTAAAAGAAGAAAAGAAATGAAAATGAGAATCTTGGGCAATGAAGATACAGTCAAAGAAATTTGCCAAAGAAAATGTTAAATCTAAAAAATTCCTGGCTCAAAATATCCAAGAAATCAGGGACACTGTGAGAAGATAAAACCTAAGAATAATAGGAATAGAAGAAAGAGAAGATTCCCAGCTCCAAGGACCAGAAAATATCTTCAACAAAAATCATAGAAGAAAATTTCCCCAACTTAAAGAAAGATATCTATAAACATACAAGAGGATTATAGAATGTTAAATAAATTAGACCAGAAAAGAAAATATTCCCACCACATAATAATCAATGCACTAAATGTACAGAACTAAGAAAGAATATTAAAAGCTCCAAGGGAAAAAGGCTAAGTAAGATATGTATAAAGGCAGACCTATCAGAATTATACCTGACTTCTCATCAGAGATGCTAAAAGCAAGAAGGGCCTGGGCAGAACTATTGCAGACCCTAAGTAACCCAGACTACTATATCAAGAAAAACTTTCAGTCACTATAGATATTATTCCATGATAAAAATCAAATTTAAACATTATCTATGCATAAATCCAGCCCTCCAGAAGATACTAAAAGGAAAAGTCCAACCCAAGGAGGTTAACCACTCCCAAGAAAACACAGAAAATACATGACTTCACTGCAGCAAAAACAGAAAAAGAGAAATGCACACACACACACACACACACACACACACACACACACACACACACACACACTAACACCACTAACATCAAAATAACAGAAAATAATAATCATGGGTCATTAGTATCTCTCAATATCAATGGACTCAATTCCTCCAATTAAAAAAAAAAACCCACAGGCTAACATAATGGACATGAAAACAAGATCCATCATTTTGGCTGCATACAAGAAACACACTTCAGCAACAATGATAGACATTTCTTCAGAGTGAAAGGGCCAGAAAAAGGTTTTCAAGCAAATGGAACCAAGAAGCAAGTTGGAGTAGCCATTCTAACATCTAATAAAATAGACTTTCGACCAAAACTAATCAAAAGAGATGGGAAAGTATATTTCATAGTCATCAAATGAAAAATCCACCAAAATGATATCTCAATTCTGAACATCTATGCCCCAGATACAAAGTCAATCACATTTGTTAAAGAAACACTAGTAAGGCTTAAATCACTCATCAATCACCACTATTAATAGTGGGCAACTTCAACACCCTTCTCTCACCAAGGACATGTCATCAAAACAGAACTAAACAGAGAAATAATGAAACTAACAGATATCATAAATCAAATGGACCTAAGAGATATCTATAAAACTTTTCACCCAAACACCAAATAATATATCTTCTTCTCAGTCATCTCATTGGAACCTTCTCCAAAATTGACCACATAGTCGGTCACAAAGCAGGCTTCAATTGGTACAAGAAAATCAAAATAACCTCTTTTATTTTATCAGATCACATGGATTAAGGCTGGACTTCAATAACAGAAACAGAAAGTCTACACATTCATGAAATCTGAACTGCTTTTTACTCAGTGACCACTGGGCCAGGGAAGAAAGAAAGAAAGAAATTAAATGAAAATTCAATGAAAACAAGGCACAACATACCCAAACTTATGGAACACAATGAAAGCAGTGCTAAGAGGAAAGTTCATAGCACTAAGTGTCTTTATAAAGAAATTGGAGAGATCTCATATCAGCAACTTAGCAGCACACCTGAAAGCTCTAGAATAAATAGAAGGAAACACACTTAGAGGAATAGGTGGCAGAAAATAATTAAACTCAGGGTTGAAATCAATAAATTAGAAACAAAGAGAACAATACAAAGAATCAACAAAACCAAAAGCTGGTTCTTTAAGAAAATCAAAAAGATAGACAAACTCTTAGCCAAACTATTTAAAAGGCTGAAAGACAATAACCAAATTAACAAAATCAGAAATGAAAAGGGGAATATCACAGCAGACACTGAGGAAATCCAAAGAAGTATTAGGTCTTACTTCAAAAGCTTGTACTCCACAAAATTTGAAAATCTAAATGAAATGAACAATTTTCTTGAAAGATTCCACTTATCAAAGTTAAATCAAGATCAGAAAAACAAATTAAATAGTCCTATAACCCCTAAGGAAATAGATGCAGTCATTTAAAGTCTCCCAACTAAGAAAATCCGTTGGCCAGATAGTTTCACAGCAGAATTCTACCAGACTCTCGAGAAGAGCTAATACCAATGCTCCTTAAACTATTCCACAAAATAGAAATAGAGGGAACATAGTCATCCTGATAGCTAAACCAAACAAAGACCAAACAAATAAAGAGATTTTCAGACCATTTTCCCTTAAGAATATTTATGCAAAAATAATCAATAAAATTCTTGCAAACCAAATCCAAGAACACATCAAAAGCATCATTCACCACAATCAAGTAGGCTTCATCCCAAGGATACAGGGGTGGTCCGATATATGAGAATTCACTGAGGTAATTCGCCATATAAACAAACTGAAAGAAAAAATATGATCATCTCATTAGATGCTTTGAAAAGCCTTTGACAAAGTCCAACACCCATTCATGTTTAAAGTCTTGGAGGGATTAGAGATATAAAGCACATACCTAAATACAATAAAGGCAATATACGGCAAGCCAATAGCCATCATCAAATTAAATGGAGAGACACTCAAAGCAGTCCCACTAAAATCAGGGACAAGAAAGGGCTACGCACTCTCTCCATATCTCTTCAATATAGTACTTGAGGTCCTAGCTAGAACGGTAAGACAAGTAAAAGAGATCAAGGGAATATAAATTGGAAAGGAAGACATCAAAACATCACTATTCACAGATGATATGGTAGTATATATAAGTGACCCCCAAAATTCTACCAGAGAAGTTCTACAGTTGGTAAGTACCTTCACCAAAGTTGCTGGATACAAAGTTAACTCAAAAAAATCAATATCTGCCAGGCATGATGGTGCATACCTATAATCCCAGCACTCAGAGAAGCAGAGGCAGGCAGATCTCTGTGAGTTCGAGGCCAGCCTGGTCTACAAACCCTAGCTGTGGAAGGCATGGAGACTGAGGAGGCCACCTCCCAGTCAGTCAGGACTTCAAGTGGAGGGAGGGGACACCAACCCACCCACAAAGCCTTCTACCCAAAATTTACCTACAAGATGAGTAGGGATATAGATGGAGCAGAGATTGAGTCCAGAATAGAAGGGCTGCTATACAGAGAAACCCTGTCTTGAAAAACTGAAAAAAAAAAATCAGTAGCCCTCCTGTCTTCAAATGACAAACAGGCTAAGAAAGAAATTAGGGAAACAACACAACACCCTTCACAATAACCACATATAATATAGAATGTCTTGATATAATTCTAATCAAGCAGTGAACTACCTGTTTGACAAGAGCTTCAAGTTTCCGGAGAAAGAACTTAAAGAACATACCAGAAGATGGAAAGATCTCCCATGCTCGTGTATCAGTAGAATTAACATAGTAAAAAAATTTTACAGACCTTAAAAAAACAATTCTCAACTTCATATGGAAAAACAAAAAAAACCAAGAATAGCTAAAATAATTCTGTACTATAAAAGAACTTCTAGAAGTATCACCATCCTTAATTTCAAGCTATACTACAGAGCAATATTAATAAAAATGGCATGGAACTAGCATAGAAATAGGCTGGTTGATCAATGGAATCAAATAGAAATCTCAGAAATACATTGACACACCTATAGGCACTTGATTTTTTTTTCCTCAAAATTTTCTTATGAGTTGTTTTGTTTTGTTTGTTTTTCGAGACAGGGTTTCTCTGTGTAGACTTGGCTGTCCTGGACTCACTTTGTAGACCAGGCTGGCCTGGAACTCACAGTGATCCGCCTGCCTCTGCCTCCCGAATGCTGAGATTGAAGGCATGCGCCACCACTCTTGCTGAGATTCCTAGCTGCAGGATACATGGAGACCGAAGAGGCCACCTCCTAGCCAGGCAGGACTTCCAGTGGAAGGAGGGGACACTAACCCATCCACAAAGCCTTCTACCCAATTTTACCTGGCCTCCAAGATGTGCAGGGATATAGATGGAGCAGAGATTGAAGAAATGACCTACCAATGACTGGCCCAAGCTGAGACCCACCCCATGGGAGAGGGCCAACATCTGACACTATTAACAATACTCTGCTGTGCTTGCAGACAGGAGCCTGGCATAATTGTCCTCTGAGAGGCTCCACCCAGCAGCAGATCGAAACAGATGCTGAGACCCACAGCCAAACATTAGGCGGAGCTCAAGAAGTCTTGTGAAAGACATGGGGAAAGGATAGAAGGTCCCGGAGGTGACAAAACCTCCTCAAGAGAGTCAACTAACAGACCCGTGGGGCGTTACAGAGACTGAAGTACCAACCGAACAAAACGCATGGTGCACTTAAGCCCCTGACACATATGTAACTGATGGACAGCTTGGCCTTCATGTGTGTCCCTAGCAAATGGAGCAGAAATTATCTCTGACGTGGACTCTGTGGCCTGCTTTTGGATCACTTCCCCCTAACTGGCCTGCCATGACTGCTTCAATAGAAGAGGATACACTTAGTCCTGATGAGACTTGATATACTGGGGTGGGTTGGCATGGTGTGGGTTGCACTCCCCTTTTCTGAGGAGAAAGGGGGTGAGGGGGAAGAAAGTGGGAGGGTGGCCCCACGTGGAAAGGAGTTGGAGAGGGCTGTGATAGAGACGTAAAATGAATACATAAATAATTATAATTTAAAAAGAAAAGAAACTCAATGTTGCAAAAACGGGGTTATCCTTGCTGCATTTTCCCCCAGTATCTGCTTCACTTGGAGGAAGTGCCTCAGAAACCTCAGTGGTCACTGTCTATTGCTGAGGCTGTGGGATTCTTTCTAGAGGGCCCACGCAGTGTCTTGAGAGCACCCCAACAAAGGCCTGTCCTGAAGCTGACTCAGAAGGCTCTTGCCCTGTTCAAACTCCTACACTGTTTCCCTTGCAACATTCTCTACAGAGATTTAACTAGAGCCCAGCCCTGCTTATCTTAGATGTGTGTTCCAAGGCTTGTTTTTTCCTGGCACAGGGATGGAAAAATAAAGAAACCACTCCTCCGAGTCACCGCTGCTGCACCTGTGTGTCTTCCTGAGTTAGGAAAAAGTGTGAGAGAGAGTGAGAGATGAGGGATGAAGTAAAAGATGGCTCGATGTGTTAGTCAGCTTCCCATCGGTGCATCAGATGCCTGGACTGCTACAGAAAAGATGTTTATTCCCACTCATGGATATGGGGGTTTTGGTCTATGATCACTAGACCCTCTGGACTTTGGATGTTCCCTCTGGAGTTAGGGTGCTCCCTTTGGACTTAGGGTGAGGTAGGCTATCATGGTAGGGATGGTTAGCAGGGCAAAGATCCTTACTTCGTGGCCAGGAAGTTAATGAGAGACAAGACCCCATAGCCCACAATCTCCTTTCAAGGTCCACTTCCCACTAGGCCCTACCTCTTAAAACCTCCACCATTTCCCAATAGCGCCAAGCAAGGAACCAAACTGCTACCACAGGGACTCTGGAGGAAAGCTTAAAAGTCAAACTATAACACATGAGAAATAAATAGAAAAAAAAAATGAGGTGGGGAGAAAGCATCAATAAAGTGGTGAGCTGGGAAGGAACCGAAATATGACCTCTGCACATCCCATATTAGAGCAGTCAGAACAGCTGTGAGGTACGTTGTGTGGTTTGCAGCCTCTGTGCATCTCATATACATCCAAGAGGTTCCACACATGAATCCACAAATGAGTGCACTCTGACTTTAAACGCAAAGCTTCCTTACCAGGCATGATGAAGATGCCGAAGTCAGCATGGCCTTGGAGGAGCTAAAGGACTAAATAGTGAGGTCAAACCCGAAGGATACCGTCTCCCCACAGCAAAGCTGAGGGAGGCAGATGCTGAGGTATCCTTGACCTTTCCCGGCAGGATTAAGGCCATCCAAAGGTTATGGGGTCAGAGTCTGTGCCCCATCCCAGCCCCCCAGCTCACATCTTGTAGCTCACCTCCTGAGCCCCTAATGCGGTAGTGTTAGAAGTGAGGTCCTTAGGAAGGTTTTGAAGGAGGTCATGAGGATGAGACAGTGACAATGAGACAGAAGTTGTTGTAAGAGGAGTCCTCTCAGAAAGGTCACATGAGCACACAGTGAGACAGCATTCACCTATATGCCTAGAGAAGGGGCCTGAAATGAAGCCCCCACTGTGGATGCCTTGAGTTTAGACTTCCCAGTCTCCAGAGGCAGGAGTGATAGCTTCCATTGTTTCAGCCATTTCACTAGCGCAGACCGAGAAGTCGTGGCACCATCAGAGGTCACAGTCCATCCCCGAAGAGCCATAGTGCAAAGACATCTTGAGCTGCAAATTTAACTAACACCTGTTGTGTGCTTGGGGAAACATGAGCAAACATCGATTTGCCCCCAGAGAAGGCACTGACAACAGACCCAAGAAAGGATCCCATTCTAGATGAATAAGCCGGTGAGTTTACCGAGGTTACCTAAAGCAGCATAGACAACTGTGTCCCTGCAAAGCCCACACCAGCATGGGCGGTGACTCACAAAAGCTGCACTCACTCCAGGGGCTCCCTAGCCGATTTGCCACCACAGTCACCTCTCCCCACTACATTTGTCATTGCTCAGGTGAGCAGAGATCCACAAGTCGTGTACAGCAGCTTCCTGAACCTTGTAAGTTTGATTTACTTCCTGGACTTTCTGAATTTCATTTGCTTCAAGGATCTTAAGAACATCCCTCCTCCCCTCCAATGCTTCAATCCATTAGGAGGAAGTAGCTACTTGGTAGCACCACCAAGAAGTTAAAAACAAACCATGAGAGTCATTATTGAATTGGGTTTTTCAAGATCAGCAGGCCTCCCCGTTCTTCAATTGTTTTACACGGGCAGTCCTTCACAGACTACCTGATGGTGAAGGAGAGAGGAAAAATGAGTCTTAACATGAACTAAATCTTAGTTAGGCTTTCTATTGCTGTGAAAAGACACCATGGTCACAGCAACTCTTATGAAGGAGAATATTTCATTGGGGCTGGCTTACAGTTGAGAGGTTTAGTCCATTATCATCATGGCAGGAAGCATAGCGGCATGCAGGCAGACATGGTGCTGGAGAGGGAGCAGGGAGTTCTACACCTGGATCTGCAGGCAGCAGGAAGAGCAAGTAAGTCACTAGGCCTGCCTTGAGCTTCTGAGATCTCAAAGCCTGCCCCCCCCCAAAAGGGCACAGACCACACCTACTCCAACAAGGCCATACCTCCTAATAGTGACACTCACTAGGAGCCTATGGTGGGGGTGGGGGGACAGGGCAACCATCTTCTTTCAAACTGCCATGGGAGGTATTAGATTACATAGGAATAAGAAACTCTGCCTCTGTTCTGGAAGAACAGAGCTAAAACTGTACTGATTTCTGCTTTTTGTAAACCTGCTTGCCCATCCCTCTTTTCTGGACTGGAGCATGGCTAGCAGGTTCTGTTTGCTGAAGACAAAACTGTCTTAACCAGAAACCTGCACATTTTAGCCCCATAAAATTTTCTCAGCTTTGAGAAAGCTCTCTTTTGGGTGGGCATGGAAAGACCACTCTAGGATGGTCAGGGGTCACACAGACAAGATTATGACCAGGCCTAACCCTATATAAACCATGAAATATTTCTGACTGAGGCTGAGCCTCTTTAAGCAATAGCTAAAGGCTGCAGCTTGGGCTGGTTAAGGTGATTTCCCCTTATCTCTGAATGTTAAACCTTTTTTGTTGGAGGAGGGTCTGAGTTTCTCTGACTGTTGCAGCCACCCACACCCACACCCTGTGGTGGCACTAACCCACACACCAGCATTGATTTTTTTTTTTTCATTTCTATTCTCTCTATTGTAAGCACGCCCAATTCATTGTCAACCTCCACAAATGCCTAGCATAATACTTGTAAGTAATAGGGAACCCATAAACATTTGATTTGTTGGCCAGTAGAGATCCCCAAGTTTTCTGGTCACACAAAGAGCGCTGATCCATCAGTGATGGCTTCTTTTAGCACCTCAATAATAGCAATTACTGCACTCATTTGTCTAGCACTTTACAGCACACAGAGTGGCTTCAAATAGAATGCTCCTAAAGGTTCCTTTCCACGGGTCTAGAGAGTGTGACCTGCAGTTGAGACCTACAGTGGCACCCAGACGCTTCTGTGTAAGGACACCTTGGTTACTGGGTGATTTCATCAGAAGTAGTGGCACCGTTAGAGGGCAGAGTCTAGTTGGAGGGTTGCATCAACTTTAGGAGATGAGGTCTAGTTGAAGGGTGTGTGCCCTTGGAGGAGAAACTGGGATGCAGCCTATTGCTTCCTGGCCACTGCCAGGCAAAGTGGCTTTGCTCTACCATGCACCCCTACATGTTGGTTCTGCCTCACTAACAACCAGGGCATGGACTGAAACCTCTAAAGTTAAGGGCCAAGATAGAGCCTCCCTCTTTTCCTCCTCCTAAGCTCTTTCTTCCTGAACTTTTGTCACAACCGCGGAAAGCTGTCTACAACGGAGCCTCGCAGAGCAGACGGAACCACAAAGCCCATCCGGTCACACATCACCTCGTCTCCACATCCTTAAACACCACATGGCTGACTCTATCGGGCCCATCAGTGGTAAGGTAAGAGAGTACTGGCTGGAAAAGCAGTATTTACTCACAGGTGGAGCTCTCTGAGAAAAATCTCCTCACTCAACCTCACAAAGCAGATATGATCTACTTCCTCATAGTCAACCCATGAGCCAGAGCTACACTGAGGGCTCCGGTAAGTGGGAAGCTTCCAGAAGCAGAATGTACTGTGGGTGTAGCCTTATACTGCAACAGAGCCCGGGGCTTTGAGGGACTCAGCCAGTTTGACAGTCTTCAAGTTTGGGGCTCAAGGGGTACACTGAGACTGATTGTTCTTTTAATAAGAGGTTTATTAGAAGACATGTCAATGCAATAGACAGGTAGACAGCAGTGTGATAGAGACACTGAGGAGAGACCAGATGTGTGCTCTCTCTCTCTCTCTCTCTCTCTCTCTCTCTCTCTCTCTCTCTCTCTCTCTCTCCCCCCCCCCCCCGTTCAAAGTCCTTGTTGCTAGGGGTAACCAGTGAGTACTCAGTTAAAGAATGTCAGATGATCAATAAACATCTCTCCTCTGTAGCCATAACGTGGGGCGTTCAGGGTAGGGAAGGCTGGAATCTAGAGAAACAAGTTACTTTCTTTCTAGGATTCAAGTCACTGTAGTTTGGAGAATTGTCATGGTTCAACCAAAATAGAGGAGCTTTATGAAATGTCATAGCCCTGGCTTAGCAAGAATCAGGCAGCATTTTTGAGAAAAATAAAGGATAACAGTGTCCTTGGCCTGAGGGGAGTATGGAACAGGGGTAAGGGAATGATGGAAATCTTCTTTCTAAAGCTACAAGCCAGTCTCCAAAGTGTTACTCACAGAGTGCTAACACTCGCAGCCTACCCCGCTTTGCAAGGTTCTGTTTGGCTTTGTAACAATTAAACTAACAAATGACTATAAAAGAAGTCAATATTGCTCTCCTCTTAGGCTTGGAAGAACTGCCTCGTGAAACATTAGGATTTTATACATAACATTGTGCTAGGTTTTCCTGGAAAATGGACTGTCACTCTATTAATAAAGTTTTTTTTTCTTTTTTAAAGTTTTGCTATAGCAGCAGCCATTGGTGCTTTCTTCCTTGCTAGAGTCAGTGCTTTGATAAAAACAGCAGTGTTTGTTTTGCTAGCACTGCTGTGCAGGCTGGATTCTGGCCTAGGGATCATGGCTATATAAACATAGAGGAGGTGGGCCTTAGGGAGTTGCCAACCAATCACTGTGGGGGTTCCTTCCTGGTGGTACAGGAATCCTGCCCACTTCTTTAAAGACACCTCGTAAGACTGCTAATGTGGCAGGAGAATGAAGACTGAAGAAAGCTACAGCAAGATGAATCTAAGAAATAAGCCAGCTGGCAACAGCAACAACAACAGCAACGGCTAGAAGCCCTTCCCTGTCTGGCTTCACACAACAGATGGAGCATGCTCAGAAGAGTCTGCTCTATTCAAAGCTGGAGAAAAGTGAGCACCACTTAAAGGTCTGATTGAAGGATCACCTGCTAGTTGGACAGCACTTTTGGGGCTTTTCTCTCAGCTCACAAACTTACCCCCATTCTTGGAGGGCTTTCTTTTTCTCAATAAACTGTGTCTGATTTCATTTCTAACCACGTTTCCTTCAACCATTTCTTTGCACTGGCATGAAAGAACCTGAACACTCCAGCAAATGGCCTGAGATTCAAATCTGTGCCTAAAATACTAGGATATAGCCAACACCATACCTAGGATGATGCCTGGTGGACAATATTATCTAGCAAATGTACCTTCCTACCCCATGAACACCCCCAACCCCAGGCTTACAGGATCGCCTTTGCATTTCCCCACTGTATTTAGGGTATGTTTGGTTGAGCTGGAGTCTGCTGTGTGATTCCAGCCAAGAAAGATGGTCAACATAATTTTTCAGAAATGCTGGTCTCCAAAACTACAAGAAACAGAGACCCACACTTGAGCATTCTTCACCATGGCTTGCACACGAGTAGCAGGCTAAGAAAGATGATTTGATAGGTGAATGTTTTCAGTGCTTTCAAGGGCTCTGAAAAATACCAAAGTGGAGGGAAGACCATAACTCAAAACATAATAAAGGGAACAGGTCCCCCATTCTAGCCTGGTCTCTAAAGCACCCTCAAAACAGAATATCCACCACTCTCCACCCAAACAGCCGAACAGTACCACCCAGCGGACTTAGCCACAATCCAGTACCATACAGCTGCCTTCGTTTGCATGGTGGGAATTGCATGATGGGAATAGCAAGCACAGTGGCTTACCCATCAGAACTGAACATCAAGCAGACAGCCCTTGCTAGCATGGCAGGATTTACACTACCAAAAACTGCTTCCAGTGTGCTTCACCCTTGCGGCTTATTGCCATGGGCAAGTGGTTTTCCTGTTACTTCAAAGAATAAAGAATAACGTTGCTCAATGGAACATTTGAACAAAAAGACGGTAGCTCTTCGAGGCAGCCAAGACCCAAACCCCTAACCCGGCTAGCAAGCACACTTAACTAAGACTTTCCCTCTATTCCAGAAGTAAGTGGTGACCGTGTCTCATCCCATAGGTGGAAGCTGGACTGTGTTGTCTGACACTATTGGCTAATCAGTGCCAAGGAGCAAGGAAAGGTCCTGGAAATGAGTCTTTGCCAGGCTAACTGCCTTTGAGAGAAAAACAAAAACGTTCTCACACCTCCGTGCCCCTGCTCTCTATGAATGTACTAACTAACAATGTTTTCTTTCTCCTCTGGTCCAAAGTGTGAATTCTTTCTTCAACCAGCTAATATTCCTCCACACTGTTAATTTCTGATTGTAACCAATGAAAGCATCCCCTATGCCTTCCCCCATCTGACTGCTCATTCCTGTAATTAGGGGATTTCCATGGTGCCCAGTACTTACTAGTACTCAGTAAATACCAACAAGGAGACCAGAAGAAAAATCCCCTGCTCTTTTCCTGCCTTAGCTTTAAGTGGCAAAGGTCAAAGCCTTTGTCTTCTGTGCATTCCTGTGGAAATGACCCTCCATGTCCTCTTCCACTTCCCCAGGGCGGAACAACCCCCGTTTCCTGACTCACAATGGCCAGGTGCTACACTAAGAAAGGGTGACTGTCCACTCAGAAACCCCAGGGAAGCAAGCCAGTCTCCAGGGGCTCTCAGCAGAGAAACCTGAAAGACCTTGGAGGGAGCCATTTTCTCCAAGACTGTCCAGTCCTTTGCCTACTGTCCCTGATGCCACCTGCCACTCTCTGACCAGATCAGTTCTTTCCTGACCACGCCCCCCACCCCCACCCCACCCCAGTCTCCAGGCAATTGCTTCTACTTGACTCTCTGTCTTATTTATGTCCTCACCTTTAGAAGCAGCTCGTCTTCCCCCTGTAGAACTTGAGTGGCTCTCATCCATGCCAGGAGCCTGGCCCATAGTTAACATTCCAAGTAGACTATATGAAAGGAGTTCTCCTGGGCAATGGAGCTAGCTCAGTCCATAGGAGTTCAACCTCAGAATCTATGCTTAATAAAAGAAAAAAGGCGAAGAGTGATGATATGCATTTGTGTAACCCACAAGTGCTACACAGGTAGCGTTATGCAGTCCCTGGGGCCTGCCAGCCTAACCTAATCAGAGAGTCCCAGGAAAGGACCCTACATCAAAAACCAGGGTGAAGGCTAGAGAGCCGGCTTGGTGTTTACAGGTACTTGCTGTTCTTGTCAAGGATACAGGTTCTCTTCGCAGTACATGGACTGGCTCACAGCCATCTGTAACTCCAGTTCTAGGGGATCTGACAGCCTCTTCTCACCTGCATAGGCCCCACGCATGCTCATGATGCGTGTCAATGCATACAGGCAAACATTCACACACATAAACTTTTTTAAAAAGTATTTTTCCAAAAAACAAGTTTGAAGGGGTGGTAATTCCTGCAGAGATGGTATAGTGGCTAAAAGAACTTGTTGCTCTTCCAGAGGACCCTAGCTGGGTTCTTAGCATCTGTGTTATGCAGCTTACCACTGCCTGTAATTCCAAGTCCAGGGCACCTGATACCTCTGCCTCCCTAGCACCTACACTCATGAGCACATACCCACACAGAGAGACATATGTTTTAAGTTAAAAACAAAAACAAGATGGAAGACAGCTTGGTAGGTAAAAGTGCTACCCACCCAAGCTTGAGGATTTGACATCAATACCCCAGAACTCACTTTTAAAATCCAGAGTTGGGGCTGGAGAGATGGCTCAGTGGTTAAGAGCACTGACTGCTCTTCCAGAGGTCCTGAGTTCAATTCCCAGCAATCACATGGTGGCTCATAACCATCTATAATGTGATCTGGTGCCCTCTTCTGGTGGGCAGGCACACATGCAGACAGAACATTGTATACATAATAAATAAATAAATAAATCTTTAAAAAAAAAAATTCAAAGGCCAGGCATAGTAGTGCACACCGTTAATCCCAACATTTGGGAGGCAGAGGCAGGCGGATCTCTGAATTCAAGGTCAGCCTGGTCTACAGAGTAAGTCCAGGACAGCCAAGGCTACACAGAGAAACACTGTCTCAAAAAACAAAACAAACAAACAAAAACTCCAGAGTCATAGGTGTGGTCTACAACCCTAACAGTGTGCAGGACAGAGACAGGGGAATCATTAGGGTTTGACAGCCACCAGCCTAGTTCCAGGTCACTGCGAAATCCTGACTCAATAAAATTAGGCAAAGTGTGATAGAGCAGGATGCCAGATGTCCCTTTTCCGGCCTTTGTGTGCAGACTGGAACATGCTCCTGCTGGTGCATACATATGAGAGGAAGGGGGAGGGAGGGAGAGGAGAACACACACATGTGCACGTACACACACAGGAGAAAGGAAATTCTAACTTTGTTCTTTCAATTTTTCCTAAAACTGAGTGTTGCTGTTCTCTTTCTTTGTTATATCAAAAATAAGCATCTCAATAACAGCAGAGAAGTAAAGGCTGCTGGGAAGATAGGCTGCAAAGCCCTTGCCCCTGCCACCCATGGATGCACAATGCTTCCACCTGTCTGCCTCACCTAGATTATAGTTTGGGGAGGGGTTTTACCGGAAAAGCCACTCACTGGTGCTGAATCCTGCAAAAGCTTCCTGGATCTAATGAGAATAAGGCAAGGTTGTATTTCAATTTAGAATCATTTTCACTATGATCTCTAAGCATTTTCTAACTAAAGAACCAACCAAGGGGCTGGAGAGATGGCTCAGAGGTTAAGAGCACTGACTGCTCTTCCAGAGGTCCTGAGTTCAACTCCCAGCAACCACATGGTGGCTCACAACCATCTATAGTGAGATCTGCTGCTTTCTTCTGGCCTGCAGGTATATATGCAGGCAGAGCACTGTATAATAAATCTTAAAAAAAAAAAAAAAAAAAGAACCAACTAAGGCGATGCGTACCTAAGCATAATTGGATGAAAAAGTAAGTTCAGGGACAGAGATGTGGCTACACAGATGTGAGGACCCCAATTCAGATCCAGCACATCCATGGAAAAGTCATGGTCACATGTCTATCATCCCAGAATGGCAGAGAGATCCCAGGAGCTCAGTTGCTAGCAAAAGCATTAAGGTCTGGGTTCAGCGAGAGACCTGTCTTCAAAAGCAAGCCAGAGCTGCATGTGGTGGTACACACCTGTAATCTCAGCACTTGCGAGGCAGAGCCAGACAGCTCTCTGTGAGTAGGAAGCCAGCCTAACTACATAGTGAGAACCAGTCTCACATACATACACACATACATACATGCATGCATACATACACACATACATACATGCATATATTCATATATAATCAAGGTGGAGAGCAATAGAGGAAGATATCAGACATCAACTTCTGTCCTCTACACACATACACACACACCACACACACACACATACACACACACACACACACACACACACACACATGAATGCTCACAGATGCACACATGCAATACACAATAATAATTTCTATTGTTTTACACAACACTGGGAGTGAGACTAGACCTTACAATTACCTGGTATATATTTAATAAATAACTGGAGAAAGGACCTTCTGAATAAAAAGAAATTCTAAAACTATGCAAGTGTGGGTTTCCCTGATTTTATCAATACATACTGCAAAATGCATATTGAAATAGCACACTATACCCCATAAACACGTATAACAGTTAATCAACAAATTATGTTAATGAAAAAACACTTGCAAAGGTTGAGGTGGAAATCTTAACTGTGTTGACTGAGCATTACAAACCGTATACATGTGTTGCCACATGGTGCTCTTTAAATGTGTACAATTAAAATAATAATTTCATGTATGTAGAATAACCAATCTTCATTAAATCCTATGCCCCGTTCAGTTCCTAACCACAGTTCTTTCCATGTAGCCCTGGAAAGCATGCTGAGCTTCCCTAAAGAGGACAACAGTGTCCTACAAACCCACAGTGCCCCTCACTTCTACCCAACCTTCCCATGACCCCTTGCAGGCTGCACCAGCAACTTGCCAGTTGCTTCTGTGTGTGATTCTGTCTAAAGAGCAGGCCTGGAGCCCCCTTTACAGTGGCCTGGACAATAACCCTGGCGTATGCTCATTCCCACGGTCAGAACAATGGTTAAAGCCCCTTTTATTCCCACTCCCCGAGGCCTGAATTGAAGAAAGCCCTTTGTGAAGCCTGCTGGAGACACTGCTGAAGGCTACTCAATGCCCTCAGGGCATGCCGCCTGAGGCATTTGCATATGGTCACTCCCCTTTCAGACTGTAGCAATGGATGGAAGCTTGCTTTCTTTTCTTTTCTTTTTTCTTTCTTTCTTTTTTTTTTTTTTTTTTTTTTTTTTTTTTTTTTTTTTTTTTTTTTCCTTTCAGGGCTCACTGTGGCTCCCTGCTTCAGAATACACTACCTTTGTGAGAGGAGCCAAAGAAGACTGCCCAAAGCGAACAGTTTTCCTACACGTGGGGGGCTGAGAGGGGCTCCAGGTGTAAAGGGCTTTAAAAATCTTTACATAGATCCTCCCTGACTTGAGCAACCAAGAGAGGGCCTGGGTTCATCACCTCTACACTTGGGCTCTCCTTGCCCACATAGCTGGAAAGCACGCACTCGGGAGCCTAGACTCCCACGTACATTCCCTGGAAAGCAAATATTGGAGTCAAGGTTCATGACGCCAGCATGTGCTCCCCAGTGAAGTCTGTGACTCGCTCACGTTTCTGGCTCTCCCTGCCCAGGTGACTCACTCTATCTGAATACCTCTCACTCTTCCCCTTCACCCACTAGCCGTTTGCAGGCTTTTCTATCACTCTGCATTTCAAGCCTATTTGGATTGGATTTTCTTTTCTTTTTATTTATGAGTGGGGGCGGGAGGGGGGTGCGGCGTGTAGTTGCCTACAAAGATCAGAAAACAGCATTGGGTCCCCTGACTCTAGAGTTACAGACAGTTGTGAGCCACTGACACTGATGCTGAGAACCAAACTCCAGTCCTCAGTAAAAGCAAGAAGCGCTTTTAACCACTGAGCCATTGCTCCAGCCCTACATTGGGTTTTCTGATGCAACAGCAAACCTTACCAGATGCCCCAAAAATTAGTATTATCCTCTTTGAAAGAGCAGCTTCCCTTAGTAGGACTGATTAAGTAATTCAGATTTGTACGGCCCAGTGAACAGCATGAAATTTTCCCTGCAGCCTCCTGGGGACCTCATTTTTATGTGTGGTGGTTTGGGTGAGAATAGCCCCCCATGTCTGTCTCTAGCGTTCTCTCTCTCTCTCTCTCTCTCTCTCTCTCTCTCTCTCTCTCTCTCTCTCTCCTCCCCCCATTCCTCCCTCCCTCCTTCTTTTGTTTATGTCTCAAAATATGAGCTCTCAGCTACTCCTCCAGTGCACATGCCTGCCTGCTGCCATGCTCTCTGTCATGATGGCCATGGACTCTAACCCTTTAAATCCGTAAACCACAAATTAAACAGTTTTGTTTGCAAGTTCTTTCATCATGTGCTGCATGCCATGTGGCCTGAGTCGCAGAATCCTGAGTAGGGGCTGCAGCAGCACGGGAATTTTAAAAAGGACAGATGGACAGATACACATGCAGTGAAACTGGGATCGGGTGGGTTTTTCTAATGCTGTACAGCAACCTAAAACCTCATATGTTTATTATGTACAACAGTGGGAGAGGCTAACTGGTCTTTGTAGGAGGTCTCTGTAGGCAAGCAGTCTCAGGCTATAAAGACCCAGGAAGAGAAAGCCACAGTTGCTAGTCTTTGCACACACTAACCAATGTTCATAAATGCTCATATTCAGATCACTGAGGAGAGCTTTGCCAACCCTCTTTACCCTGGCCCATATGGGTAATAACCTTACCAAATTGTCCCATGGGTCAGTTAGCCTTGAGTCTTCCACAAGCCATGCCCATGTCAAAATACACATCCACCCAGGACTGCACTCACCAGCACTTCTTCTGTTCCTTATAGTCATGGTGTCTTATTCCAGTGATAGAAAAGTAACTGAGCTGGGCATGGTGGTGCACACCTTTTATCTCAGCACTTGGGAGACAGAGGCAGGTGGATCTCTAAGTTCGAGGCCAGCCTGATCTACAGGGTGACCGGTGTATCAGCCAGGGCTACACAGAGAAACCCTGTCTCAAAAAAACAAAGAAAGAAAGAAAAGTAACTGAGACACTATGTTTTATTATTCTACCAATAAACTGAGTTTATACCTACCAGCTCCATTTTTTATAATGATCGTTTGGAAGAGTCTTTCTGCTTCTTTATATGTGTGTTTAGTCATTTAAAAATTAATAAGCATTTACTATATGTTTGGCCATTGGTATCATATTCATAGAAAATGCTGAGACATCCAGGCTAGGGTTTAGCAAACTACATGTACCAGCAATCTGGCCCTCCTCCTGTTTATATAAATAAAGTTTTATTGGAACACAGCCATGCCCACTTGCTTTCACACTACAGCAGCACCGTTGATTACTTCCCACAGAGACCATACAGGCCCTCAGAGACTAAAATATTATTTGACACTTCACAGAAAAATTTCATCAACTTCTGCTGCAGGCAGTTCTTCCCACCAGAAGTTCTGGTTATAATCAGTCTTTCTTGTGTCCTAAAGGGTAGTGCAGAAAGGCACTGAACCCATTTGTATAGACACTGCCCCCCACATTACTTAACACTCCTAGAAAATAAGCCTGTGGATAAAGAACAAAAATTAAAACACAAATACAAATGCATTTCAAGTTTCTAGAGTTAATTAATACCACAAGTGAGATGCCGGCCCTTTAAGAGACTGTTAGGAGTCCATGTTGAGAGACGTGCATAACCCACGCCAGCTGGTACCAATGAAAGCCCAAGTGGGACAAAGGGACTAATTTTCTTCTCTTCAACCCTTTCTTGGGGTGCGGCTTGCTTCTCAGAATACAGCCCTATTTCAAGAAGCAATATCCCAGGGGTACATTAAACCAGTGGCAGCCCCATTCTGAGGTGACTTATGCAGAAGTTGAAATGTAGACATCGGGTCCCCTGTCATAATTTCTTTTTATTCATCCATGCTACCTTGCAGATAAGCTCCTAATCTGAATAAAATACGATTTATTCAGTTGCTACAGTATGCTTGTAGTTTTCACAAATCTCTTTTATGGTACTAGTAGAGTTAATTACTACATCATGTGATGGAAGTGGTACCAACTGCTGAACCCAACAGATGCTGGTTTGAATGTGTGCATTTGAAATGGGCTAAATAGAGAAGCTGGCATTTTCCTTCTAGAGATTGGAGTTTGAAGGAGAGAGAAGCATTTTTTTTGTTTAGATCACAAGTGAGGGATGAGAAAAAGACTTGTGAGAGAGCAGGTGATGTTTATCCCCTTAGAAGTCAAACCACTGTGTAAGGGAGATTGGTTGTTAACCAGCTGAAAAACATCCTTGAACAAATTCTGAGAGGAGATATAAATGTGAGCCAAAAACAGGAGGCAGGGCCTTTGGAGGCTTGGGATAGTTTTGGCTGTTCATCACTCCACTTTGAGACACTGCTAGAGAGAACCGCTTGAGGGAAGGCTTCAGGGCTCTGGGTTCTAGCTGAGGTTCTGGGTTCTGGTTGCTCTAGGTTCCAGCAGAAGAAATCCTGCTGATTACACCAGGAGAATTGTTCCTCGGAACTGATATCCTTACGGTTTCATTATTGTATTCTCTAATCTCCTTTTCCGATTGCTTAGGTTAGTCGGGTTATAAGTGAGTTACTCTCAGTTAATAAGTTTGTAATAAAATATAATTGATAAGAAAACTGAGCCTACAGGAGTTTCCTCACAGTTTGAAGGTGTACAGTCTGTCTTGGAGACAGGAACTTGAGGCAACTTGTCATTTCACAGCTGCAGTCGGGAGGCGAGGCCAGATGAAGACTGCGGCTCAGTTTGCTTCCCTGTGACCCCAGTTCAAGGGATGGTGACAGCCACAGTTCTTTCTACCTTAATCCCTCTGACTTAGAAATGCCCCCATAGACATGCCCAGAGGTTTGCTCCTGTCTACAGCCTGCCAAGTTGACAGTATTAACCACCATCCATGCCTCATAACCTAATACTGTGAATAGTTTCTGTATTAAGAGAAAACAAAGGGAGTGAGGAGATAGCCCAGTGGGTAATGCTCTTGCCACACAAACCCCTCCTGGGCAGAATCCCCAAAGCCCTCATAAAAGCTGAGCTGACATGGTAGCCCACCTGTAATTCTATAACTCAGAGGACAGAGACAATGTTCTCCCGAGTCAGCTGTCAACTGGACAAACCAAAATAGCTCAGGGTTGAGTGAGGGACCCTGCCTCAATACAAGGCAGAAAAAAGGAGGTCATCTGATGTCAACCCCTGGCCACTTTATGCACATGTACACAGGTACATAAACAAAAAGAGAACAAGAAGTTGAGACACAAAGAGAATTTCTTTTTTAATTTATAGTAATTTTTGTTGTTTTTGAAAGTATAATTACATCATTTCCCCCTTTCCTTTCCTCTTTCCAATCCCTCCAATGTGCCCTCCCTGCTGTTTCTCAAATGCATGGTCTCTTTTTTTCTTTAATTGTGGTTAAATGTATGTGCATAAACAGACACAACCTGTCCAATCCATGTAACATTACCTGGATGTCTATGATCTCAGGGAAGACCACTTGGTACTGGATAACCAGGGCATACCTTCACTGGGGAAGACCATTTCTCCTCCAAGAGACTGAATTATGAAAGGCTGTCTCCTTTCCACTACCTCAATGCCCAAGCCGAAGATGAAAGATTAGTAAAGACTTCTATTTCTCAATCGGCAGGCAGCCACAGGCACCAATCAGTGGTAACCACTGGTGGAAAGTTGGCCACCCACCAGCACCTGCCCTGGGTGTGTCTGATGCATTTGCATCTAATTGGCAAGGCAGCTTCAGGACATCCAGAAAATCTAGTGTCGTACATGGCCCAGATCAAAGCCAAGGCCAACCTCTCTAGCAGCCTCAGGGCTGGGACTGCCAAAATCAGGCTTGTAGCTCTGGGAACTGTCTCAGACACAGGCAGGCACCCATTAGTTTATTTAGTGAAAATCTCTAAAAATAAAAACAACTCTTGATTTAACTACTTTGCATCCTGAGAGACAGAGAGAGACAGAGAGAAAGACAGAGACAGAGAGAAAGACAGAGACAGAGAGACAGAGAGAGACAGAGACAGAGAGAAAGACAGAGACAGAGAGACAGAGAGACAGGGAGAGACAGAGACAGAGAGAGACAGAGAGTCAGAGATACAGAGACAGAGAGAAAGACAGAGACAGAGAGACAGGGAGACAGGGAGACAGAGAGACAGAGAGACAGAGAGAGAGACAGACAGAGACAGACAGAGACAGAGAGAGAGTGTGTGTCCAGATGGTCAGAGGAAAGACCATTTATGTTTATGCTGCTTCTTAAGTAAATAACTAGTTAATATTTTCTTTAGTCTTTGATGCAGTGAGACTCTTCAGTTTTTAGTGAGATTTATGTCCTAGCCTTAAGTTTGGAAATGCCAAGTGTACCTGAAAATACAGTCTTAGGATCAAATGAAATGTATCCTTCCACTGAAAAAACAATAAAAGTGATGCTTTCTTCTTATTCTGAAGCTATGCCAAAGTACCTTCTTACCAAAATTTAAGTGATAAGTGGTTTACTAAACACTTATTCTTGTGTTCAGCTTCTTAAAAATTATGTGTCTTTCCAGAAAGATACACATAATACTAGTTTGCATGCAGTTTTAGTACCAACAGGCTTCTCACTGACTTCCCATATGCCTGCGTGGGGAGGGGGTGAGTATGTGTCAGGAGTGAGGGGGTGATGGTGTTTTTGGTTTTTTTATTATTATTATTAAGTCAGTTAAATGAAAGGACAAAAGTAACCACTAAAAGGTGATTTGCAACATAGTCTGACATCACTATTATATAACTCAGGTCAGGCAGAGCCAATGGTCCAAACTGCAAGACAACCCCACTCCCCCTATTCCACTCCACCTACCCAGTCTACACATGCTCACTAAAAACTTCTGGTTTTACCTTGTATGTTTCCTTCTGTGCAGAATTGGGAATTACAAAGCCCAAAGTCTTACGGAATCCTAATATGGATTTATTTTTTTAAGGAGACAGTGGAAGTGTTCAGACACAGGCATCCTTCGCCCCCTTGAATGCTTATTGAGCGTCTCTCATGTGACAGACACTATGTCAAACATCAGAAGCAACAAGTTACCAAGGCTCTTATAGAGCCATTCCAAGGGTCAGAAGTCACCCCTGCATTTCACACTCCATCATCAAAACTTCCTAAATCATTATATATAAAAAAAAAAAAGAGAGAGAGAAAACTTATACCTTATGAGTGAATACAAATGTTTCTCCAAAATGTGACACCAATCAATGTACCACAAAAACATTTAAATATCACCTCTTATTATTCTATGATCACTGCTCAGGGAAAATAAGACTATATAGTGAGTACAAATAATTCAGGTTATAAGACAGCCATGATGGCACGCACTTTTAATCCCAGCACTCAGGGAGGTAGAGGCAGGTGGATCTCTGTGAGTTCGAGGCCAGCCTGGTCTACAAAGTCAGTTCAGGACACAAAGGCAGCACAGAGAAACACTGTCTCTTCTCTTTTTTTTTCTTTCAGAGCTGAGGACTGAACCCAGGACCTTGTGCTTCCTAAGCAAGCATTCTACTATTGAGCTAAATCCTCAACCCCCAAGAAACCCTGTCTCAGAGCCCCCCCCCAAAAAATAATAATTCCAGCTACACATTGCCCCTGAAAGAGCTTGCCAACCTTGGAATCAGGATGGAGCATCCCTTTTGTTGATTTTAAGCAAAGGATGCCTTCCATTTGCTCCAGGGACAACTGACATTTCAAACTTAGGGCTGGGATGCAAACCTCTTGCTTGACACATACACACCAGCAGTGGATTCTACTGCAGTAGGGGCCCTGAGAGCCAAGAAGAAAAAACAAGAAACAAACCCACAGGCTGTCAATGTCCTTGGATGCACCTGCCCCTCCATTACATCCCTCCTGCAGCTCCCTTTCTTTCCCCTTCCCCATTTTAATACTACTGCCCAGTGGTTCAACATACCCAAATCAAAGTCTGTGTTACTATATATGGGAAACAAAGAAGCCAAAACATATAAATGTATAAATGTGTCAACTTTACAGTGTTTAGGAGCCCAGCCTTTGGAAAGTAATCCACCTGAAACTTAGGTACATCTCGAAGGGGAAGCGCCGGTACCCTGCTCTTTGTCTAAGTACCCCATAATAGTGGAAGTGTTGGAAGAAACCCAAAAGGAGATCTTCGCTCACGTCTGCTGCAGTTCTGCCAGCCTTGGCTAAGGGACATTTTCAAAATGTGTGTCCATCATTGGTCATCTATCATCACACTCTTTAGTTGGCACAGGCCTCACAGGGTGTGTGTCACTTCTGCCATCTTTCTACTACGTATCTACTTTCTACTAAGTATCAATGACTGGTCCCATATATCCCCTCAATGTCCCTTTTCAGTCAAATTACCATCTGTAGATTCTGAACTGCCTCTTTATTTTCATATTTTTTTAACTTTCTTTTTTTTAAACAGGGTGTCAAAGGCCTCTGGCTGGACTCAAATTTGCTAATCAGCTAAGGGTGATTTTGACCCTTTGAATCTTCTGCCTCCATCTCCTGCCTGTTGGGATTATAGTCTTGAGATACCACACCCTGTGTGTGTGGAAGTAGTCACTACATCCAGATTTTCATGTATGTTAAGCAAGCACTCTATCAACTGAGCTAGTTATAAGCCCTCTTTGACCAGCTATCATTTCCTATGTCATATGGTCACTTTCAACACTCAAGTGACTCCATATGACTCTACAGCACCCACTAAAGTTACTAAAACTAAGAGTCAGAGAGCCTGTAGAACCACAGGGCCTGAGATCCAACAGGAATTATAAACTATCTCAATTATGGGCTTTGTCTGAAATCAGTATCGTGCCAGGCACTTCACTGAGAATGCACTCCAGTCCATAACCTATTTCTAAAGAATTACAACCAGAGCTGGGCACAGTGGCACACGCCTGGAATCCCAGCACTCGGGAGGCAAAGGCAGGTGGATCTCTGTGAGCTCCAGGCCAGCATGGTCTACAAAGCGATTCTAGGACAGCCAAGGCTACACAGAGAAACCCTGTCTCAAAAACAAACAAACAAAAAACAAAACAAACAACAACAACAAAAAACAAGAATTACAACCAGTCCTGCAGGTTAAAAAAAAAAAAAAAAGAATTACAACCAGTCCTGCAGGTTTAAAAAAACAAAACAAAAACAAAAACAAAAGGAATTACAACTCTCATAACCCAAGCTTTGCCTCCAGGACCTGTGTGGTGGAAGGAGAGGGCACACAGGCACACTCAGGCAAGTTTACCTCTAACCTCCAGTAAGTTTAATTTAATTTAAAAAAGAAGACTAAGACCACAACACTAATGAGAGTGGAGGGGCCAGAGCCAGAAGAAAAGGACCACTGAGGAGAGACAAGCCAGGCAGGACCCCATAAGCCATCCACTTTGTAACTGAAACCCTGACCTCTTCCTGCTCTGTAAGGCAGAGTCCCCAGCACTGAGAAACCCAGCCCTGTTTCTGAATTTTATTCCTCAGGAGAAATATTGAAATGAAAATGTCAAAAAGCTTTCTGAACAAATTTTGAAGGGAAGAAAGTCAATAGGCTGAGTAGAACAAAAGAGATGAAAACCAAGCTAAAGCACTTGAGGGAAAATGCCACAGAAACGCAGAGCCCTTGACCAACAGAGAGCGCAGGGTAAAGGATATAAAGGTTGGGTATCAAAAACCCTGGGGGAGGGACTGCTGTGAGAAAGGATCAACTTGTGAGCCTACACAACAGACATCAACAGGAAGGAAGGAAGGAAAGAAAGAAGGAAGGAAGGAAGGAAAGAAGGAAGGAAGGAGAAAATGAAAGCTAAAATGAAAACACATGGGAGAGTTATTTATGTTCTCCCTATAGAAGGAAATAAACAGGGACAAAACAGAATTATGTAATAGAATCGATAAACAAGGTTTGATTTTCATGGATCAAACTTTATGCCCCTCAGAGAAAACACTTATTTATAGGATATTTTCATTTTTTTTCCACAAAAGGGTTCTCAGTGAATCTCCAAAAGCAGGGAGCATACAGAAATGTGTACAGTGAAAAAAAAATAAATGAAATTAGAAATATGTTGCATTTTTTTCTTCTTCAGGAGTGAAGGAGGTAAATGTGGAATTAAACCTACATGATATGTAAGCATTCACTGAGCTGAGCTATGACCCTAGCCGTGTGTGTGTGTGTGTGTGTGTGTGTGTGTGTGTGTGTGTGTGTATGACAATATATGTGTATATATGTACATATATATACATATATATTATATGCACATATGTATACATACACATATATTGCCTTTTTAAAAAGAGATTTTATATGTATGAGTGTTTTGTCATCATGAATGTATGTGCACCTTGTACATGCCTGGTACCCACAGCAGAGTACCGCATTCCCCAGAACTGGAGTTATAGATGGTGCTGAGCCACCCTGCAGGTACTGGGAATGGAACTTGGCTCCATTGAGCCACTGAGCCATCACTCTAGCCCTGATTTGTCATATTTGTAAAGAAAAATAAATGATACATGTGTGGGAACCTAAACCTGTCTGAGTAAAGCCATCACTGAACTAGAGTAGAAATCAGTATGGTGCTTGCTAGTACTGAAAATATCAATAATTTAGTCACTCATTTATTAAATACTCATATTTCCTTGGAGACCTCCAGGGCCAGAAGGAATGTCATCATGTTAAATGGTGTTTTGATTAAACAAGAAAGGAGAGGAATTGATGCCCTCTACTGAAGAACAAATGGTGATTGGAAAAGTGTTAAAAAGGAGTTAAAATTTAATAAGATTAAAATTAAGAGCTTGAGGAGATGGCTCAGTGGGTGAAGTACTTGCCAGGTATCTTAGTCAGGGTCACTATTGCTGTGGTGAAACACCATGACCAAAAGCAACTTGGAGAGGAAGGGTTGTTTTTTCCTTACATATCCTGAATCACGCAGTCCAGTGAGGGAAGCCAAGGCAGGAACCTGCACCAGGAGCTGATGCAGTCCGTGGAGGTGTGCTGCTCACTGGCTTGCTCTTCCTGACATATTCAGCCTGCTTTATTTCTTATAGAACCCAGGACCACAAGCTCGGGTGTCCCTACTCTCAAAGGGCTGGGCCCTCCCCCATCACTCACTAATTAAGAAAATGTTCTACAGGCTTGCCTACAGCCGGATCTTACCAAAGCATTTTCTCAATTGAGATTCTTTCTCTCAGATGACTTTAGCTTCTGTCAAGTTGGTATAAAACTATCCAGGTCACCATCCAAGTGTGAGGACTTGCATCTGGCTCCCGAGAACCCATGAAAAGCCTATAATCCTCATGAATGTCTGTAATCCTCGTGATAAAATGGGAGGAGGCAGGAGATGCCCCAGAAGCTTGACAGTTTGCCCAGTGCACACAGCTTCCAGCAACAAAAGAAACCAACATGGAGGAAGGCAAGGTTGGCTTTTGACCTCCACCCCTTCTACCCATCCCCAACCTCAGAGAGGCGGGGAGAGGGAGAGGGAGGAAGTTTGTGTGTGTGAGTTTTTAAAGATTGAAATTAAATGAATGAGCAGAATAACACACACTTATAATCCCAGCACTCTGGGGGCTGAGGCAAGAGGACCACAACTATAAGGCCAGCCTGGATTATGTAGAGTCCTTATATTGAAAAAAAAATTTTTTTTTTAATCCTAGAGCTCATTGAAAAGGCAAACAATGAAAAACAGAAGTAGACAAGTATCTAGCTATTAGGAAATGACTTCCAGGAAACCAGATAAAACAGGCAGAAATTCGGAGATTTTTTTTTAGCAGCATCTACAGAACAGCTCAGGAGGACTACCTCTTTAAAATGAGGACATGACTTCTGCAACGGATGGTTAAGAAGGCCATTTTTGAATTCTAGATAGGAGGGAGAATCTAGCCAGAGGACTCTGGAAGAGTCCAGAGCAGCGAGAGAAAGTAGTAGACTGAGAACAGCCAGCAGGCAGGATTTAGTCATGAGAAGAGGGGTAGGGGGAACGAGGGAGGAAGACAGAGACCTGGGCACCTCGCAGTGATAAGAAAATGGCACCAGATTTTGAGGGTCATGCACTTTCATTTGGACCTGATACTGCTTGCACAGTTCTTTCCCCCATCCCCCAACCCTAAAGCCAGCCATGCAGCTTTCCTGCTGGGTCATGCAAATTCCTGGTGGGGCTCTTCTCCTGGCCAAGGGAGACCAACAGAGAGGAGGGGGACAGAGGGAGAGGGGGAGGGAAGAGGGGGAGAGAGAGAGAGAGACAGAGACAGAGACAGAGCGAGCAGCTGAAACAGTAGGGTTATAAGGGAATGAGAAGCTGAGGGCGGAAAGCCTGCAAAGTGGAGCAGCTTAGGGTAGGCGTGGGGTGAAAAGAGCTGAGAAGATCCAGGATGCACGCAAGGACTCTGTAACAGGTAGGCACTTGGGAAACTGAGGGAGCCGGGAGGCCAACATGAGATTTGGTATGCTAATAGGCACCACAGAAAGCCTTTTGCCCCCTGACAGTAATAAGAAAATGGCACCAGAATTTGGGAGCGTGGAGTTTTGTTCGGACCTGACACTGCCTGCACGATTCTTGAAGTCTCTTCCCCCTTACACATACAGACACACGCAGATACAACCCACATCCCACATCCCAAGGCCAGCCATACAGCTTTCCTGCTGGGTCACACGAAGAGCCATGCAAATTCCTGATCCTATCGAGCAGCTTCTTCCTCCTTTCCCCAGATCCTAAAGTACTGACAAACACAAAGGCAATGTGACCCCAGTGCAGTAGTGCCCTGCTCTCTCTTCTCCCCTGTCCTCTTAAGCAGTGCCAGCAGCTGCCGTCACACACACTCAAAGGGGTACCATGGGCAGACTGCTGAAGAAGTTTCTTGTGGGCTAATCCGTGGCAACTGGATTGGTAGGTGGTACCAGTAACATGCTTCAGTTCTCAGTGAAGATGGAAGGACACAACAGCCATTTGTCTCATAAGCAGACAGACAGGCAGCCATGCGGAAAGCCGTTTTCAAAAGAAATTCCTTTCCAAGTAAACGAAAACAACAGAGCCAATTAACTTCCTCAAAGCATTTCCAGAACGCAGCTCCATTTCCCGTGTTTGTTAAGCTGGTTCTGTATCTCAGTGCCCAGGGCTTTATCCCCCAAAGAGGTGGTGGGTGGAAACCATTTCTTAAAACAAACGAATTCATAAATTAGGAAAGTGTCGCCCCAACTTTCCTAAGAATGAACTAAAAATAGCAAAGCAGAGTGGGAACCCAGGGCTCACTCTGCATGCGTGTAGCCTGCCTGTTCCTTCGTAACGAGCAGTGGGTAATTTTATTTATTCCTTGCTTTGTTCCACAGATGATTTTCAGCATGAGTCTATAAGCCTCGATTACAAAACCCGCTCTAAACTGGCTCTGGAGAAAATTGATAGTCATCCCATGGAAGCCTTAAGGCTGACACTGTAAAATATGAAAGGTATTTTATTATAAGGGCTGGGAAGATAGGCCTGGGGTAAAGGGCAGAGTTCAGACGTCAGCATCACATAAAAACTGGGCTGGTTAGAAAACACTTGTAACCCCAGCACTGACTAGGGGAGGGGGACAGGACAGACAGGTCCCCAGGACTCCCTGGACAACAACACCAGCCAAGATGGCTAGCTGAGATGTCACTAGGGAAAACGTGGGAAGAGAAGGAAAAACAGGCAAAATCAACCTATGGGCCTCCCTCCAAAGGAACACACATAGGTAAGTGCACCCATACACGGTGTGCTTGTGTGCATTTCCATCACACACACACACACACACACACACACACACACACACACGCACACGAGGAGGGGAGGGGAGGGAAGGGAAGGGGAGAGGAGGGGAGAGGAGAGGTTTTGTTGATGGTATAGTCACCCAAATGTCAAACGTTCTTGGGTTTGCTGTGTTTTCTGTGTCTTATGCAGTTTCCCCCAGTCTCTGTATCTACTACTCTGGACCAATTCTCCATTGACAGATGTCTGCACTATTGCAGTAGTGCCCTAACCTACTATGCTATTTCCAGCATCCCTGCTTACAATGTAGTTGACACATTACTGCAGAATAACCTGCTAAAATGTGACTTTCATATCACCACCCTCAACCTAGAGCCCTTACCTAGTTCCCCGATAAAAATCATAAATGCTCTGACAGTCAAACATGTCTCTCATCTTCCTCTTTTCACTACCCTACACTTGCTCCATTTCAGTGTCTTTCTGGTCAACAGCATCAATTCCCAAGCCACCTTATTTTCCTCAAGACCACTCTTTGCAGCCCTTTTGCCATCCACCATCCTAATGAGCTTTCAGGGCAGATCCAGTACCACATCTGCACAACCCTAATGGGAGCATTTCACCGAGGTCCATTGTCCTCAGCACCAATGCTCTTACCTATGTACTCACATGACATGAGCTGGTATGGTTATTCCAGCTTTGTTTGTTTTTATGTTTGTTTCGGTTTTTCAAACCAGGAGTGGTATAGCTGGGTCTTGAGGTAGGCCTACTCCCAATTTTCTGAGAAAGTGCCAGATTTATTTCCAAATTGGTTGTATAAGTTTGCACTCCCACCAGCAATGAAGGAGTGTTCTCCTTTCTCCACATCCTCACCAGCATGTGCAGTCACTTGAGTTTTTGATCTTAGCCATTTTGAAAGGTATAAGATGGAATCTCAGAGTCGTTTTGATTTGCATTTCCCTGATGACTAAGGACGTTGAGCATTTCTTTAAGTCTTTCTCAGCCATTCTATATTCCTCAGCTTAGCTCTATACCCCATTTTTAATTGGATTATTTGGTTTTGTGGTGTTTAGTTTCTTGAGTTCATTATATATTTTAGATATTAGCCCTTTGTCAGATGTAGAGTTGGTGAAGATCTTTTCCAAGTCTGTAGGCTGTCACTTTGTTCTGTTGACAGTGCCCTTTGCCTTACAGAAGCTTTTCAGTTTCATGAGGTCTCACTTATTAATTGTTGATCTTAGTGCCCAAGTTGTTGGTGTTCTCTTCTGTTTAGGAAGCTGTCTCTCATGCCAATGAGTTCAAGATTCTTCCCCATTTTTTCTTCTAACAGATTTAGCGTGTTGGGTTTTATGTTGAGACCTTTAATCCACTTGGACTTTAGTTTTGTGCAGGGTGATAAATGTGGATCTATTTGCATTTCCTACAGGTAGACATCCAGTGAAACCAGCATCATTTGTAAAAGATGCTGTCTTTTTTCCATTGTATGGTTTTGGCTTTTTTGTCGAAAATCACATGTCCATAAGAATGTGAATTTATTTCTGGGTCTTCAATTCAATTCCATTGATTAACCAGCCTTTTTCTATGCCAATACCATGCCATTTTTACAACTGTTCCTCTATAGTATAGCTTGGGATCGGGGATGGAGATTACTCTGGAAGATCTTTTATTGTACAGGATTATTTTAGGTATTTTGGGATTTTTTTTTGTTTTTCCATATGAACTTGAGGATTGACCTTTCCAGGTCTGTAAAAAAATGTGTAGGTATTTTTATAGGAATTGCATTGAATCTGTAGGTTGCTTTTGGTAAGATGGCCATTTTTACTATGTTGATTCTCCTGATCCATGAGCATGGGAGGTCTTTGCATATTCTGATATATTCTTCAATTTCCTTCTTCAGAGACTTGAAGATTTTTTTTTTCATATAAATTTCATTTGCTTGGTTGGAGGTACACCAAGATATTTGTGGCTATTATGAAGGGTGTAGGTACCCTAATTTCTTTCTCAGCCCATTTGTCATTTGTATACAGGAGGGCTACTGACTTTTTTGAATTGATTTTGTATCCAGCCACTTTTCTGAAGGTATTTATCAGCTGTAGGAGTGTCTTGGTAGAATTTTGGGGGTCACTTATATATAATATCATATTATCCACAAATAGTGATACTTTTACTTCTTCCTTTCCAATTTGTATCCCCTTGATCTCCTTTAGTTGTCTTATTGCTCTAGCTGGGACTTCAAGAACTATATTAAAGAGATATGGAGAGAGTGAGAAGCCTTGTCTTGCCCTTGATTTTAGTGGAATTTATTTAAGTTTCTCGCCATTTAGTTTGATGTTGGCTATAAGCTTGCTATACATTGCCCTTACTATGTTTAGGTATGTGCCTTGTATCCCCAATCTCTCCAAGGCTTTAACATGAATGGATGTTAGATTTTTGTCAAATGCTTTTTCAGCATCTAAGATGATCATATGGGGTTTTTTTCCTTTCAGTTTGTTTATATCAGATTGATAGAGTTCCATATATTGAACCACCCCTGTATGCCTATAATGAAGCCTACTTAGTCATGGTAGATGAGATTTTTTTATGTGTTCTTGAACTTGGTTTGTGAGTGTTTTATTGAGTATTTTTGCATTAATGTTCATAAAGGAAATTGGTCTGAAATTCTCTTTCTTTGTTGGATCTTTGTGTGGTTTAGATATTAAGGTGACTGTGGCTTTATAGAATGAGTTTGGTAGTGATCTTTTTGTTTCTATTTTGTGAAATAGTTTGATGAGTGTTGGTATTAGTTCTTCTTTGAAGGTCTGGTAGAAATCTGCCCTGAATCCATGTAGCCCTGAGGTTTTTGTTTTGTTTTGTTTTGTGTTTTGTTTTTGTTTTTGTTTGGTTTGGTTTTTGTTTGTGTGTATGTTTGTTTGGTTTTTGGTTGGGGGTTTTTTGATGACTGCTTCTATTTCCTTAGGGGATATAGGACTATTTAATTTGTTTACCTGATCTTAATTCAACTTTAGTAAGTAGAATTTATCAAGAACATTGTCCATATCATTTAGATTTTCGAATTTTGTGGAATATAGGCTTTTGAAGTAAGACCTAATGATTCTTGGCTTTCCTCAGTATCTGTCTTTATATCTCCCTTTTCACTTCTGATTTTGTTAATTTGGGTACTCTCCCTGTGTCTTCTAGTTAGTTTGGCTAAGGATTTATCTATCTTGTTGATTTTCTCAAAGAAGCAGCTCTTGGTTTCGTTGATTCTTTTAATTATCCTACTTGTTTCTAATTTATTGATTTCAGCCCTGATTTTGATTATTTCCAGCCATCTACTCCTCTTGGATGTGTCTGCTTCTTTTTCTTTCCTAGGGATTTCAGGTGTTTAATTAAGTTTCTTGTATGAGATGTCTCCAATTTCTTTATGAAGGTACTTAGTGCTATGGACTTTCCTCTTAGCACTTCTTCCATCATATCCCATAGATTTGAGTATGTTGTACCTTCATTTCCATTGATTTCTAGGAATTTTTAAATTTATTTCTTTCTTTTATCCCTGACTCAGTTGAACTTGAATAAAGCCGTGTTCAGTTTCCATGTGTGTCTACAATTTTTGTTATTTTTATGGTTGTTGAAGTTCAGATTTAGTCCATGATGGTCTGATAACATAAAGGTGATTATATCAATTTTCTTGTATCTACTGAGGCTTGCTTTGTGACCAACTATATGGTCAATTTTGGAGAAGGTTCCATGAGGTGCTAAGAAGAAGATACATTCTTTTTTGTTTGGGTGACTTCTGTGGATGTCTATTAGGTCCATTTGAATGAGGAACTCTGTTAGCTTCATTATTTCTCTATTTAGTTTCTTCCTCGATGATCTGTCCATTGGTGAGAGTGGGGTGTTGAAGTCTCCCACTATTAATGTGTTGAGATTAGTGGATGATTTAAACTTTAAAAGTGTTTCTTCCCATGAATGTGAGGGCCCTTGTATTTGAGGCATGAATATTCAGGATTGTGATGTCCTTTTGGTGGATTTTTCCTTTGATGAGTATGAAGTGTCCTTCCCTATCTCCTTTGGTTAGTTTTGGTTATACATCTATTTTATTAGATATTAGAATGGCTACTCCAGCTTGCTTCTTTGGTCCATTTGCTTGGAAAACCTTTTCCAGACCTTTATTCTCATGTAATGTCTATTTTTTTCTGAGGTGTGTTTCTTGAGTGCAGTAGAATGTTGGATCCTGTTTCCTTAGCCATTCTTTCAGTCTGTATTTTTTTATTGAAAAGTTGAGTTCATTGATGTTGAGAAATATTAGTGGCCAATAGTTGTTAGTTCCTTTTCTTGTGGAGTTGTTGTTTATAGTGTATGGCTGTGCTTGTTTTCTTTTGGTTGCTCTTGTGAAATTATCTATATGTTTTCTTGGGTGTAGTTTACCTCATTGGGTTGGCGTTTCCCTTCTAGTATCTTCTGTAGGGCAGGGTTGCTGCATAGATATTGTTTAAATTTGGTTTTGTCATGGAATATCTTATTTTCTCCATCTACGTTGATTGAAAGTTTTGCTAGATAGTTTTGGTTGGCATCTGTGGTCTCTTAGTGTCTGCATGACATTAGCCCAGGCCCTTCTGGATTTCAAGGTCTCTGTTCAGAAGTCAGGTGTGATTCTGATGAGTCTGCCTTTATATGTTACTTTGTCTTTTTCATTTGCTGCTTTTAATATCCTTTCTTTGTTCTCTAGATATAGTGTTTTTATTATTATGTGATGGGAGGAATTTTTTTTCTAGTCTAGTCTATTTGGTGTTTTCTGTAAGCCTCTTATGTGTTAAAGAGAATCTCTTTCTTTATGTTGGGGAATTTTTTTCTATGATTTTCTTGAAAATATTTTCTGGTCCTTGGAATCTGGAATCTTCTTTTTTACCTATTCCTATTATTCTGAAGTTTCATCTTTTTGTGCCTGAGATTCTCGCCCACATCCCTTGTATTCTGTTTGTGATACTTACCTCTATGATTCCTGATCTCATCTCTAAGTTTTTCATTTCCAAGGTTTTCTCCATTTGTGTTTGCTTCAGTGACTCTAACTCCACTTTCATGTCTTGAACACCTGTAATCATTTCCTTTGCCTGTTTGATTGTGGTTTCCTGTTTGTCCTCAATGACCTCTGTTTGTTTGTTTGTATTTTCCTGTAATTCTTGAAAGGATCTATTCATTTCCTCTTTATGTTTCTCAAATAACTGTGCAAGCATAACTTTAGGGTCATTTTTCCAAGATTCGGCTGCATTAGAGTATCCTTTTTCCCCCCTCCCCCCCCCCCCGGGATTTCTGGTGGAGCCATGCTGCCCTGGGTTTTGTTGATTGTCTTCTTACCCATTCCTTTAGCCATCTGCCATGGGGACTTGAGTTTTCTAAGCTCACAGCGAAGGGGGCAAGTCCTTTAAGAAGGCAGCTGCTTGGTTTACAGGCCTAACAGACTCTGTCCTCCTGGAACTTAGATTCCTCTGAGGTCTGCCTCCTAGGAACCAGGATTCAGCAGGGTTCCACTGACTGCTTGGTCTCCTCAGGGCGATCAGCAGCAGCATAGAATAGTGGCTTGGAAGCCTGGAGGCCAGAACACTGGGGATCCAGACGCTGTGTTGAAGGTTGCCTATGTGCAGAGTGCAGGGTGCTCACAGTCTGTGGCTCCCAGACCAGGGGATGGCTACAAACTCCCAGTTTGTTCCCTTCTGTCTGAGAATCACCAAATTCAGTGCTTTGGATCCAGCAGCCTGTTCACCCATCCCGTTCACTGCATCCAATCCTCTGCTCCCCTAGGGGTGCCTGCATTCAGCTCAAGTATGTGACAAGTGCAGGTTGCTAGCAGTTCCTGGTTCCCAAGGCCGGGCCTGCACATCTGGCTGGGGGAGGTTAGGGTGCAGGGCTGGTTCTGATCCTCCCCAGCTCCTGCGTTGTCCTGTTCAGTCTTCAAGGCTTGTAAGTTGCTGTTTTGGATTCAGCAGTCCATTCGCTTACCAGTGACACTGTGCTGATCCTCTGTTCCCCAGGGGGCCTGCACTGGGCTTGAGTATTTGGAAGAATGCAGGGTGCTCAAAGCTTGTGACTCCCTGAATTTGGCCACGAGGCAGGGTTAGGGGTGGGGTGGTTCTGATCCTCCCCAACTCCTAGGCTGTTCCCTTTGGTTGGTTTTGCAGCCTTTGACCCTCTGCTCCCTAGACACAGTACACACTGGGCGCTGCCATCTTGGACAACATTCTACATCATTATTTTTAAAATAATACGTTTGTAACCCCATCACTTGCAAGGCAGAGGGCCGGAGGCTTACACAGGTTCAAGGATAGATAACCTGGTTCCCAAAGTGAGCCTCAAGCCAGGTAGGACTACATAGTAAAACTCTGTTTCAATGACCTCAAAGACACAAACAACACAGCCAGTGAGAGGGCTCAAACACAGTGGTTCTCAACCTTCTAATGTCTGAGACCCTTTAATACAGTTCCTTGGCCAGTGAGGTGGTGCATACCTTTAATCCCAGCACTTGGGAGGCAGAGGCAGGTGGATCTTTGTGAGTTCAAGGCTAGCCTGGTCTACAAAGTGAGGCCAGGACAGCAAGAGAAATCTGTCTCAAAAACAAAACAAACAAACAAAATCAACCCCCCTGCAAAAAAAACAAAAACAGAAAACTCAAAACATTTCCTTATGTAGTGACCCCCTAATCATAAAATTATTTCATTACAGCCAGGTGTGGTGGTGCACACCTTTACTCACAGCACTGGGAGGCAGAGGCAGGTGGGTCATTGTGAGTTCAAGGCCAGCCTGGTCTACAAAGTGAGTCTAGTTCAGGCATGGCTATTACACAGAGAAACCCTGTCTCAAAAAATCAAGCCAAATAAAACAAACAAACAAAAAAAAAAAAACCCTAAATTATTGCATTGCTACTTTACAACTGTAATTTTCTACTGTTATAAATTGTAATGTAAATGTTTGATATGCAGGATAGCTGATATACAACCCCTGTGAAAAGGCTGTTCAACCCATAGGTTAAAAGGTTATGACTGGCTCAGAGAGTAAAGGTACTTCCTGCATAAGTCTGACAGACTGAGTTTGATTCCTAAAACCCACAAAACGTAGGAGAAGAGAACAGATCCCAGAAAGTCGTCCTCTTATCACCACATGCGTGCTATGGTGCAGGTAGCCACACAGACACCATACAAACACACAATCATGATAAAACTAAACTACAAACAAAACAAAAAAATTAAGCAAACAAACCAATAACAATTTTAAATGAAACTGGAGCTGCCAAATATGTGTCTAGCCCTCAGAAGTTATTCTGGACAATACCTCCCCATCTTCCAAAGGTGAGTCTGAATTCTTATATCAGTGCTGAACATTTGCATGGCAATATCCCAGAATTCCTCTATGGACTCTAAGTGAGGAATGGCAGAAAGGCACAAGCATCTCCCCTTTCATTTTGATTGATGCAATTTATTTCTGTTTTCATCAACATGGCTAACAGAAATTAACTCTGAAGCAAGCTTCCTTCCAAGTCTTTGATTATCAGATGTTTGTGGCATTGGTGGAAATGCTAGGAGTGGAGTTTAGTATAAGGACTCTCAAAATTACCCTGATGTTTAGCAGCCTAAATGGCAATGTTTCCCACAAACGAGAGCCACCATCAGCGAGAAGACCATTTTTATGCTTTCAAACAATGTAAGGAATAAAAAGCACATTTTAGTTTAAAAACCAAAAATGCTTTTGAAAACAATTTGAGGGAGGGTGTAATTGACTTTTTTTAAAGTCTTAATTTGCTGGTTTTGAAAGCCAGAGTAATTTTGTGTTCTACCTTCAAAGGTTAAACTTATCATTTGAGCCTGAACAAAATTTTCTTTGTATCTGTATAGATGTGTCTATCCAGCTGTCTCTCTCCCTGTCTCCTACAACAGCTAGAAGGGGCTCTGAAGCCCTCCTCTGGCCTTCACAGGCAACAGGAGCATATGTAGTTCTCACACATACCTGAAGGCAAACACTCATACACAAAAAGCTAAAATAAATCCTAAAACTTTTAAATATTAACGAGAGACCCCAGGGTGGTTCCTGTGGAATATGAACTCAAGCTTCAGCTTTGTACTACCCTGATGGATCATGTCCTTATGCTAAGCCACTTAGCCCCACCCACCCACCCCAGCCTCGTCTGCAAGCTAGAAAGCTGGGCATATGGATAACTACTTTCTGAAATATCATGAAAAGTAAAAGAAAATGTTCTGAAAGCAGCATGTCGGGCTGGAGGAGTGTCTTGGCTTGTCAAATGCTCATCCGGCATTTAGAAAGCCAGGTCTATCACTGTTTAAATTCAGCATAGCACTGCATGCCTTTAATTCCAGCACACAGAAAGCTAAGGCAGAAAGATTATTGTGAGTTCACCACGGTCAGCCTGGACTACATAAGAGCCTGTCTTCGGACAAAAAGCTGATGGAGGGCAGAGCAATCCCAAACATAACCAAACATGATGAAAGGCACTGTGTAAATGCAAGTGGGTTGTGGTTTTTGTTGTTGTTGTTGTTGTTGTTTGCTTTAAAAATAAAAAACAAAATGAAACAAAGAAAAAAATGTAATTCCACCCCCCCCCAGCAAAAGTCATTGGTTTGAGGGAGCTGAAATGTAGCTTAGGTGTTTGCCTAGCATGAGCAAAGCCCTAGTTCAATCCCAAGTGCTGCAAAAGCTAGGCGTGGTGGTCAACACCTTGTGACACCTTCTAGCACTTGGGAGATGGAAGCAGGAGGATCATAAGTTCAAGGTCATCTCTGGCCACTGAGAAAATCTGAGGTCTACCTTGGGCAAAACAAGAAAGACCCTGTATAAAAAAAAAAAAAAGAAAGAAAAAGAAAAAGAAAAAGAAAAAAAAGGATGATTTAAATGATGTATTTTTCTCACTTATCTGTCACATTGTAACTGAACAGAACATTATTTTGTTTGGCAAATATTTATGAAAACTTGAGACTGATAACAGCAGTGAGCTATGGTCTATGAGTATAAACACATTTTAAAATGTGCCTTAGTGGTTTCCCCATATGCATGTCTGTATGAGGGTGTCAGATCCACTGGAACTGAAACATAAAGACAGATTTAAACTGCCATGTTGGTGCTGGGAATTGAACCTGGGTCCTCTGGAAGAGCAGCCAGTGCTCTTAACCATTGAACCATGTCTGTGTCCCAAAGACAACTGTTTTAGAGGGCAGCTTGACAGGTGCATTACACCCATGCTGTAAAAAACAATAGGAATTGCTTTCCCATTGGGACCTACGACCTTGCCAGGCACAGTTTTTGGCCTGGCTTACAGTACCAGCCATGAATTCCCTCTTGTGAAGCAGACCTTAAATCCAACTGGAAGGCTGCTGGTCTTACCCACAATAGCAGAGCCGGCCATTGCACAAACAGGTACATCTGCCTAGCATGTTGGTATCTCAGCATGCAGGACTCATAGGCAAACAGGAACATTGGTGATGGTGCTCCACCAGCAGCCCACATGGTCCCTTCTGGCATTATGGGCACACATAGGTCCCATTGGTGACTGAGATGCTGTTCCATGGGCAAAGTTTGTACTTCCTTCATTAGAAGTCATATCTGGGGCTCTTCTCGTTTTGATTGCTTACTTGTTTGAACTAGTGTAGGGATGAGACATCCTGGCCAGTAGCCCTGCACTGAGCTATATCCTGGTATTATTCTTCAAGGGTGGCTTCCAGAGCTTAAATATTAGAGATATTAGGAGACAGAATTTTAGTTCTACCTAAAAACAAAACCAGCCACTCCAGCCAACTCCCCCAGTTAACCCTCTCAATCCCCTTGAATTTTACCAAAACACCATGACGTAACATGTCCTTCCGCCATGACAGACTGAATATTCTAGAGCCGTACTTTCCCAGACTTCTTGCAGCAAAGGCTTGGCTTAGGACAGGATTCGAACCAACAGGAAGGTAAAGTGAGACCCACCATAGGGCTTCTTGGACAAGACCTGGTCTCCAACACCATTCACTGCCTGCCCTTGCCCACAGGCGTGTGAAGTTAGGCCCTGGGCTGTATGACTTCTGGCTCAAGGATGGGAAGTTCCAGTCTCGGAGGAAACTGTTGCACATCGTCACCACACAGTGACATGAACACACATCACCGTGGCCCTCACTCCTCCTGCCTCTCTAACAAATACCACTTAGAACAGTGGTTCTCCACCTTCCTAATGGCGCTACCCTTTCAGTTCCTCCACCTTCCTAATGGTGCTACCCTTTCAGTTCCTCCACCTTCCTAATGGTGCTACCCTTTTAGTTCCCCGTGTCGTGGTGACTCCCCCCCCACCATAAAACTATTTTTTTTCCCACTTACAACTGTAACTCTTCTACTGTTATAAATAAAAATGTAAATATCTGATATGCAGGTGGTTTTAGGTGACTCCTGTGAAAGGGTGGTTTGTCCCTCCAAACAGGTCATGACCCAGAGGTCGAGAATCACTGACTTAGAAGCACCTTGCCAGGGGCTGGGAAGATGGCTCAGAGGTTAAGGGCACTAACTGCTCCTCCAGAGGTCCTGAGTTCAATTCCCAGCAACCACATGGTGGCTCACAACCATCTATAATGTGAACTGATGCCCTCTTCTGACCTGCAGGTGTACATGCAGGCAGAGCACTGTATACATAATAAATAATAAATAATCTTACAAACAAACAAACAAACAAAAACAGAAATAAATAGAAGCACCTTGCCATTGAGGATTTCACCCAGTCTTCCTGAGCTGACCTGACCAAATGACACGGTATAAGGAACAGTTGCCCCCAGAACCCAGCAGCATGGCAGGAGCAGAGCCAAGCTGGACCTGAAGCCTTCTAAATGCAAGCCAGGCCCTCTGTCCCGATTCTACACCTCCTGGATTGGCAGAGGGCAGGGAAGACAAATACACTATGACAGCAGATTGTCCAGCCCTCTCCCAGGTCCCATTCACATGCCCCTGGTGTGTCAAAGTCCAAGCTCCAAGCTGGAACTCAGAACAAACTTCTGTGATGCTGGCTAGGGCTCAGGGTGGGCTTTAAAAAAGTGTTTGCTCTTAGGCAAATTGGCTTGGGTTCAAAAGGTAAATCCAAGCTAATCAATAGTCAGTTTTATAACTCACCTCAAAGAAACCTAATATTCATTTGAATGTATGCAGTAGTGCTAATGTCAGCCACCACGCACTCCAATGATTTAAAGGAGATATGTAGCCTTGAGTCACATCCGCCAGTATGGAGTTGGAAGATGGACTTAGTTACTTTATCAAGTGCCTGGTCTGTCTTTAATTAGCATACAAAGCAGGGGCTGGGGGAGGGATACAGAGCAGTTTCTTAGCTCTTGGGAAAGTATTGTCCTTGTTTCTTTGGGAGAAAGAAAATAGCTGGAACCAATCAGACTGCTCCAAGATCAAATGGTGGGAAAGTTGGACAGGAGAAGCGAAAGGAGGAAAAAAATTTCTCCATGACAGGCCTGTGGACATGACTATTGTGAGGCTAATCAGAAATACAATGACCTCATCTCAAAGCTGCATTCCCAGAGCTCAGCAAGAGGGATTGCCCAGGCAACCAAAGTGCAGTTCCTCGTGTGCTTTGGGAGGCTAGAGAAGACTATCCAGTGGGTTTGTTTGACGATACTCATCTGTGTGCCACCCACACCAAGAGAGCCACCACGATGCCCAGACCCATCAGTTGGTTCACCAGGTACAAAGAGAGAGAGAGCCTAAGTGAAGGCAGCTTTTATGACATTTGGGGAGGTTTCCAAAGTTCTTTAAATTGTTTACATAAAAATGTTTTTTAAAATTGTATTTCCCTTGTTGTGTGCTGGAGTATCTTCCGGGTATATTCCAAGGAGTGGAATAGCTGGGTCTTGAGGAAGCCCTATTCCCATTTTTCTGAGATAGCACCAGATAGATTTCCAAAGTGGCTGTACTAGTTTGCCTTCCCACCAGCAATGAAGGAACATTCCTCTCTCCCCACATTCTCGCCAGCTTGTGGTGTCGCTTGAATTTTTGATCTTAGCCATTCTGATGGGTGTAAGATGGAATCTCAGAGTTGTTTTGATTTGCATTTCCCTGATGACTAAGGAGGTTGAGCATTTCTTTAAGTGTTTCTCAGCCATTTGATATACTCACTTATATCTGCATACTAGCCCAAGGGGCATGTCCCACGAAAGTCTTCACTTACCAGGAAACTGGGACAGAGGGGAGGACATCCTATTGGGACTCTAGATGAGAGAAGCATGGGAGAATATCAAAGTAGAAGGATCCAGAGGGTCCTAGAAACCTACAAGTAGAAAATTATGATAGGCAGATTTGGGCCCAGGGGTCCCGCTCAAACTAAGGCACCAGCCAAGGACAATACAGACGGTAATTTTAAACCCCTACCCAGATCTAGCCAATGGTCAGAGCATTCTCCACAGTTGAGTGGAGAGTGGGATATGACTTTCTTACGTGCTCTGGTGCCTCACATTTGACCATGTCCCCTGGAGGGGGAGACCTGGTGGCACTCAGAGGAAGGACAGCAGGTTGCCAAGAAGAGACTTGATACCCTATGAGCATATACAGGGGGAGGTAATCCCCCTCAGGAACAGTCATAGGGGAGGGGAATAAGGGGAAAATGGGAGGGAGGGAAGAATGGGAGGATACAAGGGATGGGATAACCATTGAGATGTAACAAGAATAAATTAATAAAAAAATTTTTTTAATTGTATTTTCCTAGAGTTAAAATAATTGTAGGAAACAGCATTTCTTTCTCATAATCTAGAGTTGGACATGATCTTTAAGGTCTAAAGATAAAATGGATTTATTATCTAATAAGGAAGAATACATGAATTGCAGAAAAAAATCGAATTATACCTCTCTGGATTCACTAGATACATAATTTACATTGCAACAAGTTTGCTGGTTGGGGCACTGGTGAAACACAGTGCTGTATGAAATGGTCCATCCAGTGTTTCTTTGGGGGATGCAAATAGAAGCTTAGCCAATAGCAAGCATGCTTTGGAAATTCAATAATGTTGGCATTCTAGGAGATGATTAAGGAAACTGAGAAACTATAACCCGACACGTTGTACATGGTCTCACTGCTTTCCCCTCCCTACAATTTGAATTATTACAAAGTGAATTTTAAATAGTCAGTTGATTGCAGATTGTTAGGTTGTTACCGTAAGGGGAATATAACGCTTAGCGAGAAGACAACATCAGTTCAAGAAAGTGAGTCTTCAGCCCTGCAGAGACACAAGGCCTAGCTGTTACCAGCTTCTGGCACTCAGCGGTAGGAGAGTCCTGCCTTGAATACTAATCAAATGGGAATGATCATACGCTAATGTTCTTCTATAATTCCTTTCTTTAAAATTCATAACAAGGAAACACATTCTTCTAAGAGCTTTGACGAAGGTAATGTTACTGATCTTAGCATTCCGTCTGACCCTCATTTTACTGAACTCTACTTTTGATGAAGTGGTGTTTTTGTGGTATGGCTGTTTAGAACAGCTAATGCTGTGGTGTGCTCATTTCTTCTGTGGGTGAGGGTCACCTCCCGCGTGCTGCTCATGTGGACTACTCCACTGCACTGAGTGACGGCATTACACTTCCCCTGTTTATTCAAGAAACAAATACCAAGTGTCACTTCCTGCACATAAATTTTGGTTGCTTTTGTGAATTCTGAGCCTGGGATTTCATAGTGATTTAGTTGGATCTTAGAGAATAAAAGTGAACATTGTACAGAACCGAGGTTAACACATTTGGCTCCCTGCTCACATTTATTGGGGCTAAAGAGACTGAAACAATTTTCTTTTCAAAGAATTGGGGGGAAAATATAATACAACAGCAATTTAAGTAAGCACTTGACAAAACTTCCTGGATCATGAACCTACATGAGATGTACTAGCCTGTAGATATCAATTCAGACAGCTTTACAAAATGTCATTTATCTAAGGCATTTCTGAACAGCCACATATGTGTACACATTTCACGTACATAAAAGTCATCTGTTCACAGACAGAGAGATAAGTTCTTCAGGAGCACTGGGTACAGAAGGCTAAAGCGGCACACAATTTAATTATTGAGTAATTTTAAAGAGGAAATTTGGTGTTCCAAGAAACAGTTTTGTACATCCGAAAAATCAATGAGGATTTCCCACATGAATGGAGAAGATTATTTTGTGATGAAGACTACAACAAAATTCACACTGGATTATTCGCTTTCCAAAGGCCACTGTCAAAGTACAGATTTCAAGTCCAGAGCAAATACCCATAGCGTGAACAAACAGGACGGCTAAGACGCTAACACTTGCTACCGTATGGCTTTCCTCTTCTCTAATGTATTCCAAGAGGAGAAACCTCAGAGGTGGCAGGATCTGGATGATGTACCATTGTATCCAATGAGATTTCTGGAAGGTGGGTTATTACACCCAGATGTGAACCTGGTGGGCTTCTAAATCTATTTCACTCAATAGACTAGAAAATTTGTGTCACAGCCAAACACTTGTTATAGGAATCTTCGTAAACCAGGAAGGGGGAGCTTAGGCATAGAGGAAGGAAAGCCTTCAGAGGCCAGTTACCCAAAGTGAAAAACACCAGCCTCCCCCATCACAGTTGCCACCATGTTTCTTTGTAAACACAGTCAGGCTGGGCTGGCATTGTGCCGTGGGATGTGCCAGAGATACACACACTTGGGTCATAGCTATCAAATTCTGCAGTAGATTCAGACATATTCTCTCGCACACATTTTGCCATGTAAGGAAGAAAACACCATTATTCAGGCACTTTGCAACATTTAAAAAAAAGTTATGTAAAATCAGTTTGACAAACAACCCTTCCCCACCCCCGCAAGCAAAAAAAAAAAAAAAAAAAAAAAAAAATCAAAACTAACACTTTTATAAAAAAAATCTCTACGAAGGCAATTTCCCTCAAATATGCCAGGGAAACAGCACAGACATTATCTTCCACCTCTACCTCAAATCCACCGGCTCTTACTTCAGAGAGAAGAGCATTTCAGGTTACATGAAATCTGCCCCAGTTAGAAGCAAGCGACCTCAGAGAACTTACTAACGGTGGCGCTTGTTGTCACTGCTGATGCTCTTGCTAGGAAATTCGATTTCAGCTGAGTTTCTATAATCCCCTGAGCTGTGACAAATGCCCCTCTCCTCCAGGGCGGCAGTTGACTATGTCCGCAAGTTACCCTCTCAGATAGATCCGCAGTCATATTCAGAGTAGTGTGATGAAATACCCTTTCAGAAGGGAGATTTGTTTTTCCTGAAGTGCTTACACAGTCAATAGAAAACAGAGCCACTTTATAAGGAGATGTTTCTAATAAATGATTAAGTTTCCCAGAGTTCTATGTTTTACACAAACTGTGAATAAAAAAGTATACAGCCAATGAATGTATTATACACACATCAGATACTAATATACACATGGGAGTTAAGATCCTTGGCTATATACATTACATTTCACTGCAGAGGCAAGGCATCAGTCTTTGATAACAGTTCCAGGATAGCAGCAGTTGAACAATCTAGTCACCTAGTTAGGAAAACAGAACAGGCCCTGAATAGTCTCCCGGTTAACGCGGAACACCCACAGTTCCTACCAAGCACCAGGCTGCTTTGCTAATGGCAACTGTATAACCCTGGCCCTGGAGAAAATACATTTGTCTCTTCAAAAGCTACTTGCTGACTAGTGGCACAATGGGGCTGGGGCAGGACGAGTCACACTGAAGTGACACGGATCGGAACTACTGAAGACGCGTGGACGGTTTCCACTTGATTTCTTGTTGTCATCGTCTTATCCCTTTCTGGAGGACACAGAAAGTACTTTGAGTGTCTGGACAGCTCCCGGGAGAAGGAGACTAAATTAGGCTGAGCAAAGGGCTGCTCTAAATTGTGTCTGAAAGTACATAAATAACCCGATTATCACTTTACAGAGGCATGGAACTGTGCTAAGCGTTGTTTTAAAAGCTTTGTTTTTTGAGTCCACCCTCCTGGGTAAGCTTACAAGGAAAACTCACATGTGTACTAAGCAAACAAAACAAAACAAAACAAAAAACCTTTTTATGCTGATGTAGCGATCATTTTAGTCATAGAAAGGGACAGGATCTCTTAAATAATCTTAGTTTGGGTTATCTGTTGGACACCTCCATGCATGCCCAGTGGGAGTCACATGGATCCTGTATGGGTGGATGAACTGTAATGTGTATTGCTGATCTATACTCTCCAGTCCAACTCCTAATCTGTTGGGAATAAGACCACAGAGCCCAAGAAAGGACCCTGCTGTCTATGACAAAGGCTTTGAAGCTTTCCTACTCACATCCCATATAAAACACTTTTATAGGCCACAGCTGCAGGCTGACTGAGTGGTGAGCCAGTTACCTTAGGAGAATAACATCTGCCAAACAACAGACACTAAATGAGGCCATGTTGTCTTACAAGTTACAACCGTTTCCTGGGAAGGGACAACTCCCTCTGAACAGCAGTTTCTCCTGCCTGAAGATGAGATCACACAGGGAGAGGGCGATTGTGTTTCTGCCAAGTCACTGTGGGAACACTGAAGAAGTGCACGCAGTAGCTGGCACAGGCACGCCAGCCAGTGCATCAACTCCTGAGATAAGCAGCCGGCTCCACTGCTCATAGAACTTGTTGTTATGTAGTCTTATGCTTCCCCTCCGACTCTGGGACTCTGCATGTGTCTCGTGGCAGTGGAATCAACGCAGACCTTTGTTCAGTTTGCAATGCCACCAAGCATGACAATACCATTACCACAGTGACTATTCACACAGGCTCCTTGGTTTGGATGGAAGACGAGCAACCTGGTGGGGTCCCTTGGATGGTAAGATGATGACATGTAAGGGTCTCCCAGGGGGAGGCAGAGCTCCTGACCTGCTCCACAGACACAGTCTGCATCGCCACCGGGCTGCTTCTGGCTTCACGGGAACACTCGCACCTGAGACTTGGCCTTTCCCAACGCTGAATGCTTGCAGGCGGCTTCAAAGTCTGGACACAGAGGCACTTCCAAAGTTTGGCAAGGAGGAGGAGGCAAGGTCGCTAAGTGGGGCTTTATCGCTGTGCTGTCTCACATAACCCAGATGTGTGCGCAGGTGACTTTACGTTGTAGATGGATCGTGCTTCTTCTTCTTGCCTCGACAGGACTTGCAGACACAGCAGATTATACATGGAGAAGCCAGAAGCAGCAGGGGTGAAGTCACCAGGGCGATGACACCTAATCCCACAAGGATCCCTACCACCTGGAGATTGAGAGGAATACATCATCTTAGATGTGCACAAGCCCCCAGGTCCAACAGCCTCTATGGTCCGAATGCTTATGTCCCCTCCTAAATCCCTGAGTATTGGGACCCTAATACTCAGTGTGATGGCATATGGATAGGGTGCCCCAGGTGATACTGTGGGGCCTTGGTGACACCGGGGAGCGTAAGAGCTTGCCTCTATTCTCAGCTTCCTACCGCAGGAGAACACAGCAAGAAAATATCATCTACGAACCAGAAAGAGTGCCATGAGTGTAACTCCTCACTGCCAACATGTCTGGGTTTAGAATCATGTAGGAAACACATCTCTGGATGTGGGGAAGGAGTAGCATTGCCAGACAGGATTAACCGGGGAGGGAAGATGTGTGACAACATCCCATGGGCTGAGCATCGCATTCAGTAATAAAAAGTAAAAAAAGAAGAAAGTCAAATGAATGCTAGTATCCCCCTCTCCCTGACTCCTGTTCTGCTGAGGTATGGGCCCTGCCATGCCCCCACCACCACCACCACGATAGACTGTACTCCCTCAAACCGTGAGCCAAATCAAAGGCTTGCTTCTTTAAATCCTGAAACAAGCAACCAACACAGGGGCCCTGAGAAGGACCTTCCTGGGTTGATATCTGGACCTCAGACTCCCAGCATCCAGAACTGGAAAGAAGCATCCTTGCTGCTTCAGTCACCCAGACTATGATAATCTGTTAGACGGATGACTAGGATATTGTCTCAGGCACATTTACCAACGCTCTAAACTAGACACAAACTACAAAAGTACAAAGGGCTAAATCAAGGGGGAGAACGAACCAAATGCTACTCAAGCTTAACCATTAACTCTAAATCCTGAACTGTGGGTGATGGCTTGTTCTCTACCGGGGCTTCCTCAACAGTTTCACAGGGACACGAATAATGATCATTAGGATATGAGCATTGGTTTCTTCAAAGGGAACAGAGCCTTTGACAAATACAAAACACTATTAAAAAAAAAAAAAACAAGCCACAATTCCCTTTGAACCTGCCACATAAACACACAATGACATGTACAGTGGGATCTGAGCCCTGGCAGGAGCCCACAGTACTGGAGAACTCTCCTTTGATGGTTAATGTGCTCCAACTCCTTATAGGAAACTCCTCCCATGTTTTGCAAGAGCAAAGAATGTGGGTATTGACTTGGCTGGTGACTCTAACACTCAGCTCTCTGGTGCCTCTGTCTCTCAATAATTGCTCTTGAGTTAACTTCAGGCAGCTGCTCCATGGTTCTCTGCCCTCCTTGTACCAGAACCTCCCAGGAGGGCATGGGAAAGCAAGGAAGCCTTTCTAAGTCCAACGTATCTCATGTTTCCTTAAGGTGGAAGGTACCTGTGTTCGGTTCCACATCACCGATGCTCTCGAGTGGCCGAGCTTATTCCTGCATGGCCCTTTGTCATAATGCCTGAGGAATATGTCATTCTGGAAAAAAACAAACAAACAAACAAACAAAAAACAAAGAGTTGCAGTGATCGCACACTGTGGACTTGAGAGGTGGATACAAAGTGCAGGAGTCACCTAATGCTCTGAATGCCTTTCCCTAGGAATCCCAAGGCTGCGCCCTTCCACATGTCTCACAGTTGTGTAAATCAGCAGGGAGACAAAGCAGAATGAATTCTCGGCTGAGGCAACAGGAAAAGGAATGACCCGATTAACCATCTCAGACAGGTAACCGACAGCGGGCTGTAGCAGAGGTGTGCGACGGAATGTGAGAACGGCAAGCCAGGAGCAAACCCGGTGTGAGAAATGCCAGCAGCCGACAGATGATGGTGGAGGGGAAGCCAGTCCTGAGATAATAAGGATGTAATAAACTAAATGAGGAAACAAGGAAACAGGATCCTGAATGAGGAAGAAGACTGTGGCTTTGGTGGGAGACATAACTCAAGAGATGGACTTTAGAGGGTAGAGATGAGCTACAGTCCGGACATGCTTAACTTGACATCCAAGCAATGCACCCAGGAGCAGCTCATTGTTTATAGCTGGTCTTTGAAGGAGAGACTTGGGTATCAGTATACATAAAGGGGGGGGGTGGAATTACAGACCTTAATGAGATTGTCTAGAAGAGAAGTGGACTGAGGGGCAAATTTGTTCAGAGAAGACATGAGTAGGTAAGGAGTCTGCAAAGGAAACTGAGGTACGGCCAGAAAGCTGAAGTCAGAAGGGATGTAAAACCTTGGGAAGAATACAGCCAGGATATGGTCACATGGCAACTTGCATGTCCTGTGATGACTGGAGGAAAACAGATGTCAACCACAAGAAGTGACTGGGTTCAGTGGAAGTGTGGCTTCCGAAAACTAGAGAGAACAGTCAGGTCAGCTTGAGGAAAGACTAGTTCATCTCTAAATGGCACACAACGGACAGAATAAAACGCTGAAGGAACAGAAAAGAAGTTGAGGTCACATGAAAGAGAAAAGAGAACTGAAGGTGACAAGTCTGTGAGAATCCACTCAGCCTCTGACATGGATGAAGGCAGGAGCAAACTCACTGGCTAGCATACTCAGTCTCTGTTTGGTGGCTGCCTCAGACTTGGACCTTAGACAAATCCCCCTTTCTTTGTCCTACGTTCTCAACTTGCCCGCAAACACATCAACACCGTGTGACATTGAATACTGCCCTGCAGGAAATCAATTTTTCCACAAGCCGAAGCCCTCCTCTAAAACAGAGAAAGGGAGAGCCCAGGGCACAGGGACAGAAGAGCAGGCTTCCACATCTGAAGGCCATGTGCTCAGACAGTTCACATCTGTCCCATTTCGTCTTGGGGGCCCACACAGCATGAGTGTCGGAACAGAGTGTTCTAGGACAACACACCATCCCCGAGACATGTTCCTGCTGAAGGATGGAGATCTGCTGCACACATTTGGTCTCTTATATTCTTTCGTCCTAAAGAGGGCTGGATGGACTCAGCTGCCTTGTGGATAGAAACCCAGTTTATGGCCTGGTGACACCAAGGAGAGAACCCAAGGATCTCTTTTTAATGTGTAGATCGTGTTAAAATACCACACACACACATACACACACACACACACACTTGTCACCTGAAGGACTACGTTGGAGCAAAGTTATTCAAAGTGGAAACCACCTGTGAGCCATTTAAATTCTTTCATCTACAACATGTCCCTTCAACTCTTTAATCTGATGCGCGTCCATTAAAAAGACCGAGCTAACAGATATCCTCAAGATGTCCTCAACAACTTACCTAGTTTTCAGCTGGAGTGCCAGTGGGCATTCCATTAGTGACACCTTCATTCCTGGCACTGCTTAAGATACCATGGCACAAAAAAAAAAAAAAAAAAAAAACCTGCTAGTTGAATGAAAGCCAACCATACAGCAAAAGGAAGAGCTGATAAAAAAAAGACCCCAATGTAAGTGTGTACTGGCTGGTTTTATGTCATGTGACACAAGCTAGAGTCATCAGAGGAGGGAACCTCGATTGAAAAAATGGCCCCATGGGATCTGGCTGTAGGTTAAGCCTGTGGGGCATTTTCTTAGTTAGTATTTGATATGGGAGGTCCCAGTCCATTATGGTGTCACCCTTAGGCTTGCCGTCTTGGGTTCTATTTTCAAAAGCAGGCTGAGCAAGCCGTGAAGAACAAGGCAGTAGGTAGCACCCCTCCCTGGCTTCTGTAGCAGCTCCTGTCTCCAGGTCGCTGACCTGCTTGAGTTCCTGTCCTGACTTCATTTGATGATGAACTGTGATGTGGAAGAGCAAACTGAATAAACTCTTCCCTCCCCCAAATTTCTCCAGCCATGGTGTTTCATCACAGCAACCTTAACTAAGGCAAGTGTGGCTGATGTCTTACACCAATATGGACACACACTATAGCTTCAAATTGCCCGGAACAGCTCGCACCACCTTGAACTTTAAACAATTGGAATGAAGTACATCTTTCTCATGCTGAGGTCTCACCTTGCCATTGGACTGAATGAAAATGCAGCTGAAGTCGAGAAGACACACTGTTGGGTGGGGAGGGAGACCAGTCATTGGACAAGTCCCAGGATCTAGTAAGTGGCAAGGCTGCAGTACGTCCCTGTCACCCCAACACATAAGACACAGGAAGCAGGGGACACCGGCCATCTGAATGGCTTTTCTGATTGCAATAGGCAGAAGGCCCCTTGAAGATGCTCATGGCCGAGTCTCCAGTGAACATGTCTGCCTGTGTAATTATGTGAAGGACCTCACATGGGGAAGGTGATCCTTTGTGCTCCAAATGCGTCTGGTCTCATTTCATGGGTCTTTATAGAGAGGCAATGTCTCCTGGCTGTGGTCAGTGGGACCACAGGGGGGACAGAGAGACATGATGTCACTGCCTCAGGAGAGAAAGAAATGGGATCACAAGTCTAGCATTGCAAGCAACCCCATGTCTAGGAGAGAGAAAAGCAAAGAAACAGATTCTCATCTGTCTGCAGACAGTATTGCTGCCCTGTGAGTACCACAATCCAGTGAGACATATACTGTATTTCTAACGTACAGACATAGAAAATAATTCAATGTTGCTTTAAGCCGGAAAGTCTGTGGCCACTTGTACAACAATATAAAACAAATGCACACACAGCTATTTGCACTAGAGATCATTTCCTCCAAAGCATAAGATGACCCTAAAACAAAAACATGTCTGAAAGCTTAAGGGGCACACCTAAGGTAACACCAACAGGTTTAATAGTGTCTGACATAGCAATAGTGCTGGAGACACGGCTCAGTGGCAGGGTGCTTGCCTGGCTTGCACAAGGACTGAGTCCAATGCCCAGGACCATGAAACAAAGAAAACAAAGGGAAAGAGGAAGTGAGGAGAAGTAAAAAGAAAGAAGGAGGGAAGAAGAAAGACAGGAAATTAAGGAAAGACAGGCCAGGCTTAGGAAATCTGAACAAGAAAAACAAATTCCTTTTGCCAGGTAAGAAGAGGCTCCACTGTTAAAGGGGAGGCCTGTGGGGCTCTGACTTTGGCTCTGACAGAGCAGAGGGGGTGGGGGTGGGGAAGGGGGTGGCCAGCCCCTTCCCAGGAGAACGTACGTCCAGGTTCTGCAGACAGTACCAACAGAACGTGTGCTTGCAGCTCTTGCACATCATCTGAGCACAGCCCTCATTGCGCTCAATGAAAATACGGCAAACCGGGCATTGCTTGATGGGGGCTTCTGCGTCTGTCCCGAAGAGGGCCCTGAAACGAGGCAGATGAGATGCAGTCAGGCACTGTCACCCACCTGATTGCCACAGGCTGTTAAGTGGCTGGCTAATAAGTTAGCCTGTTTGCTGTCTTTAATTCACTTCCAAAGTCAGGGGTGAGAGTGGGGGAAAAAAAAAAAGGAGACATGGATTATCAGTTGTTCAGAAAGCCCAACAAGAAAGAATTTATTTATCTTGGCTCCTAATGAATTATATAATTACACTTTCTACAGCTGGCTAACTTTATTGCTTTGCCAAATTAATACTTCATTCTCAGATCACGCACTCTGTGTACAAGAAGCACGTGGAGGGAGGTAAGACTGTTAGAGACCCTAACTTGGGATCTGAACGGGGTGCAGTGTGCGTAATGACCTACTTACTGAATAAGGGGGAGGGGTGGGACTCATTTAGAGATGGCCAATAATTATTGAAAAGATCTCCTCCAAGTTGATGAAGCCAGCACGCAACCACAGCAGAAAGGGACACAGAACTGAGTGGTTCAAGTTGGGGCAGGACAGGATCAGAACCTTCATGCACCCTAATGACCATGCACCGAAACCACCAGAGACATCACAGTTCCCAAACTGTCGACAAATCTATGTCAGAAGCAGTGCTGGAAATACCCTTATATAGGAGAGACAGTATTTCTGTTTTAATATTCTCCTTTAGGCTGGTGAGATGGCTCAGCAGTTAAATGTACTTGCCGACAAGCCTGATGACCTGAGTTTAATCCCTGGGACCTACATGGTGAAAGGGAGGGGGGAACCTCTCACAAGTTGTCCTCTGAGTTCCACACATAAGTCATGGCACAGCCCCTCACCCCGGACACAGGGTAAATGAGTAAATGTAATTTTTTTAAGAATGAGATACAGACCCATAAAAGGCTGAGTGTTTTATATGAGGCTACCTGGAGGCAAAGAACAGAGTCAAAACTTAAATCCCATCCCCCCCCCCTTCTCTGAGCCTTTTAAACTTACCCAGGGGGCTAACTACTTGGAAGACCTTGCTTTAAATGTGCCGGGATGGCGCATGGCAGCGTGTGTATCAGAGTTCTCTTTCTTCTGTGCTTGGTATGACATCCAAGCATAGCACCACAGTCAGGCAGCGTGACTATTCCTGAAGACCAGTTCTGTGTGCTCTCAGGGCACTGGGTGAGTAAGCCAACTGGCCTGCAACACTGCTGTTTTGTTCTTGCTCGTGCAGAACAGCCATAGCCTCAAGCAAAGCATGGGATCTGACACAAAGGTCTCTCACTCCACTCCTGGCTGCTGCCATAAAAACCTTCCATACAAAACTGATTGAGTTGCTTCTCAGCATAACAAAATCTCTGTCCTGGCACCAATTTTTCATAGCGTAAAGCATTAGGAAAGAATCCCTCTTCCCATGTTTTCTAAGCATTAGGGAGACAATCCGTATGTCCGTGTGCACTGTAGGATCGGCATACTCCATGAACTGGGCATTTAGTCAGGTAAGATCATATCTCTCTTATTCTGTAAATAGGAAGGATGGGCCACACCAGTGATGGGTAAACGTGGTTTCTTAGCAAACAGCTATGTACAAGCCATGACTTTCTGCTGAGATCTACAGAGCATAGGGCCTCTCTACCCAAAGTGAGTGATCTCAAACAAACTCAGCATGACCCAGGAGGTCGTCCTTAGGACCAAAGATGGAATTCCTTTTAGACATACTGCTCTGGTTAGGGTCTGTTCCCACGTTACTCACTCTTTTCAGGACATTTCTACAGAGAATGTCTAAAAGGCATCGTGATGTGACCCCTTCCCAAAGCAGTTTACGTGGAGTTGGAGAAGATCGCTAGGAACAATCTCTGTGACACTCCATCCCTTACCCGTGCTCCGCCACAGCCGACTGACTGTCTTTACAGGAGGATCCCTCGTGCCAAGCATCCTTGCAACAGGAGCAGAATTTCAGGTGGCAAGAAGGGCACTCCACCAGCACGGGCTGGCCTGGGTCTCCCGCTGCAACATGGCACACTGTCTGGCAGTCTGGCACAGGGCACCATGTTCGGAAAGGGTCCATGTGAACCTCTGAAACATAGAAAAAGAAATTGTGATGGGCTTTCTCTCAGCCACATATGAAGCTCTCTTCCCTTCATTTTGTCATTTTACAGACCCACATATGTGTGCCGTAATATCAGCGAGGGAGTGGCTACACTGGGAAGATGCCCGTGCTGTTCAAGCTATTCCCAGACAGTCCATTCCATATGGCTGAAAGCATATTAACAGATAAGGTACTTCTAGTAGCCAGGAGTAAATAGCCATACTATACAACTGCCTTTCCCACAGGGCAGATCAAAGGGCCATTTCTGAGAGGACCTTTGAAGTTTTTCCTATACCAATACTTTTATCTATATGTACACCACATGGACATTGTTCAAGTAAATAAAAACAAATCCACATATATTATTCTATAAAATCCTTATACACCATAGCCCAAATTCATATACTTTTAAAAAATTAATACACTACATCAGACATATAGGGTTTTATGTAGTTGAGCAGACATACAATATATTTATATAGTTGAGCAGTTTATATATTTTTTAAAATATATGACAAATTTATAAAATAATAACATGTATTTGATGAAAAGACAAGACTACAGAATTGTATAAATGAGTGATATTTATAAAACCATGTATGTAGAGACATATTTTGACTGCTCTCAGAAGACTATTGAAGGCAACTGTTTTACCCTGGGATGAAGGTCAAGGGTTGGGTGAAAAGACACAGATTTTCTTTATTATTAATATGGATTTTTAAAATTACACTTATCTACTGTGTACTATGATTGTGGGAATACCACAGAGTGCATGTTCAGAGGGCAAGTTGTAGGAACTGGTCCTCCCCTTCCACCACCTGAGACCCAGGGATTGAGTGCAGGTCTTCTTCAGCCACGGTGGCGAGTGCCTTTACCCACTGAACCGTCCGCCTCATACTCCATGTGGTTTTTTTAAAGGCACAAATATCACATGTATAACTTCCTAAATTTGTTTTTAATCTATTTTCTGAATCTAGGTATAATGGCTCACACTTGTAACCCCAGTGAGGTGTCACTCAGAACGGAAACAGTCTTTTTTCTTGATATAAAAACAAGTTATAACTATCACCCATTTTACCTCCTATGTCATCCTACCTGTCACATCTTCCTGACTGTTCTGAAGTAAAGCACTTGCCAAAAGCACCTTAATAAACTGCCCCCTGAAAGTCACCAGTAAGATCTGTCTGGAGCACCGCCAAGCGGTCCTGGATTGTCTTCTACCTGATGTCTCACCTCCCATTGCCTGCAGCTTAGGCTCTGTCATCTTTCTCTGTTGCGGCCACTATTCTCCCTTCTCCTGTACCACTAATGTTGCTCTTTGTCAGCATCCCTGGATGCTGTCCAAGTGGTACTCCAAGACTCTTCCCACATTCTCCTTATGTATGCCATAACTGAAGCTTAGCTCTCACCTAGACTTTGAGGCATCATCTCTGTCATTAAAAGAGTGAAAATTAGGCATGTCTATTTCTCATTCTTAACTCTGAAAATGACTGATTTCAGGCAATTGTTAGGAACTGGGGCATATAAAATATAAAATTAAGATTCTGAGATTCTGTGCTCACACTGTGAAGATCACTGTATGAAAGGAAAGAGATATATAAAACAATATAACATCTAAAAAAACTATCAGTGCATCTCACAAGATAACAAAAAAGAAATTATTAACAAATAATCTCTGATGGAGTTGAAGACCAGGTAGCTTAGTTTTACAATGAAGCTTAGTTGTTTAGGGGTTAAGATGTTTTTAGGTCTAGATAGATGTTTTAAGTTGATAATGACAAGATGTGATGGAGATTGTTTACATTCAGAATTTTAGATGCACCAAGACAGGAAAGATGTTTTCTTCAAGGCTGTCAATACAAATAACCAAAACACTAAGAATGTAACATTTATATAATTTCTGATTGTGTCATGGCTTTTCTTGCTATAGGTAGCTTATTGTGTATATGTGTAATAATATAAATATATATGTAAAAAATAAAAAATGTTTAATTAATAAAAAGTAAAAATAATTTAAAAACCCACCAAATATCTGTAGAAGTATCCGAAGACAGGGTACTTAATAGCTACTTTCAGAAAGCACTTCCGCTTCTTTCTTATCCACACATCCATAGTAACACTTCCTGTTTTAATCAAGTCTAACATCAGAAGGCAAAGCTGGTTCCGTCTAGTCACAGAACAAAGCAGATAACACACAGTGAGATGAGACAGGCGGAGACTAAGCAAGAAAGGGCAAAGGCACAGATTTTTGAAAAAAAGAAACCCCTCAAGTAGCAACGGTGTAGACAGCCTGCATATGAAGACACAAGAAGGAGAATCTCTATCCAGATGTTAGAAGTCCAGATGTTAGAAGTAAGCTTCTGTACTTAAAAGACACACCCTGATGGGCCCTGGCAGCTTACAAGCCAACTGCATCTCTCCCCAGATCCAAGGTGAGGGGTGCCACACTGGCAGCTTGCTTGACATCAACCATGGCAAATGTATTCACTCCTGGAAACTGGCAAGCATTACCAGCCAGAGGGGTCTCACCTGTAAGACTGTCTATCAGCACATCACACGACACAAGCAAAACTGAGACAAATGCATCAGTTCCTAAAGCCTACATCATCCAGCACAGAAAATCATCGAGCACAGAGCAGGAAAGCAGAAGCAGAAGCTGGAATTGCATCAGTGACAGGGGCCAAACATTTCCCCTTCCTGACTGCCCTGGCTACAGACACACTCATACACCTACAACAAAGCCCACATGTGTACACACCTTGCAGACGGTGTTTGGTTGTACATACTGACTTGGCTTTCATTAATTGCTTGCTGCATGTACTCCTTATCACTTTGACCTCAGTGAAGGTTCTAGGTGTCCTAGCCTGGAGAACAAACCAGTTTCTACCATTTAGTATTCAAGCACATCAAAAGCGGATGCTTCTGGAACCCCTTGCAAAGCACCTCTTCTGCTCTCAGTCAGAGGGGAGGCCCTGTGCATTCCGGTCAACCTCAGCAGGGCTAAACCCAGAGGGTCAGATGAGACACCTGCGAGTTCAGTCTACCATTTGCCACTGTTCCTTAGGACCTGACATGATTACAGCCCAAAGGATGTCTGACCACGCAGCAGGGTGCCCAAAGAACCAGATGGCATCATTTGTGCATAAGAGGTCTGCTTTGAGGGACACTTTTCCCACACAGATACTTGAGCAGGTCTTAGGAGACTTATCAGTAGTGTCCTGGTCATTCACTCCCCTTACTAACGAAGTGGGGTTATCGTCTCTCTACACCATCAATGAGCAAGCTCGTAGAGAAAGACAACTCTGGTCAGACTCCTGCACATCCTCCTGTTTTCTATTTCTGTGTTAAGGGTCCAGAGCTAAGGAGAGTAGGGGTTAAGGGGGAATGGAACAAGCAAGGGAGCAAGTGGCTCAGGGACACAGAAACGGGACCAATGAGAGTTGTAAATCTTGCCACCCAACAGCCACATCTAGACCTTTTACAGCTGCAAATGAAAGATGCTTTTGTGAATGGCAGAAAAAGTGCATGGTGCCTCTGGGCCAGAAGGCACAAAGCATACTTAAGTCAGTCAGTAGCTCTTCTATCTAGTCTCCGGTTTTCCTCACAACTACATAGTGTGAAAGCACACTTTCTACTCTTTCAATAGGCTACTTACTAATTCGGTTAGAATTACTAGAACTTTTGAGACCGCTTCGCTTGTGAGGGTCACTTGACACTGAACGCACGTTAGTCTTGCTTCCATGGTTATTTATAACTCTACATTTAATAAGCACATCTAAGTCCTTTCAGTTGGAATCATAGACAAGCTGTAAAAGTACAGCAGTTTTGATCTGTTTCTAAAGTTTAGTTAAAGGGTGCACACGCAAAGGCTCACCCAAACAAGAAATCACTCAGACTTTACAAAAACAGAAGACAAACCCAGAGTTGCAGGTAACTGAAGTTGGCAAGGGAGGTCCGAACGCTCAAGAACACGGAGTCCTGCACTTAGAGAAGCAACTGTTTATTTAGCCCAACACTTTTCTTCCTCGGAAATGATGTGGTCAAGATTAACATCACTCTCCATCAGACAGTAAACGGAGCAGGCTCTCCACAGCCCCAAGTCAAAGTCCTCAGTTCCTCCCTTTCCCCTGATTCTTGACTTGGAGTAAATTTAAATTCCTTGAAAGAGACCTACAAATATATACTTTTTATTGTGATGTTGTTTAAAGTAAGGGATTGAGAAATCAATTTAATGAGTTGTAAGGGCACGTGTGCACACATTCCTCCAGGTATGGATATCAATATCCTCAGAGGCTCAAGTCCTTTACACAAAATACTGAAGTATCTGCATGCTTTCAGTCCTCCCCAGCTTCCTTAAAACACAGGCTACAGTGTAAATGCTATATGGATAATTGTTATGTTATTTAGGAAATAATGAAAAATGGGTATCAGTACAGAAGCAATCTTTTAAAAATATTTTTTCAATCCAAACTGGGCTAAATCTATGGATGCAGGAACCACAGATAAGAAGGGTTGGTTGCAAAATATATTTCTTACTCTGGGTTGCTGATAACTGGGAAAGCACAATGACTTCCAGGCTGGGGCTCTGTAATCATGTAAGTGGTTTATGAGTGTGTGAAACTCGAGCTGTACTTTGAAAGACCGGCATGCAGTACTCCTCAACAAACTTTACGTTACACAAATCACCATCCCCCAGGCTTTTCTAATCTGAGGTACCCCATCTTCCCTCTCATCCTCAGCAATGGGCCTCCTTTCTCATGTCACCTATGGAAAGAGCACATAGAAGAACAGCTGTGCACATCAGTCTACAAGTCTGCGTGCACTATGACTGAGCCTGCCTCTGGTAACCCAGGATAAAAAAAAAAAGACATTTTAGAGTCAGTCTTCTAAATCTGCAGGCCCAGCCTCCAGAGCCATCTCATCCATCGTCAGCAGTGAGCTCCCCTACCCATATTCCCAAGGATTTCACGTGTACAGTTGTGTCTGCTCCCTCCCCTACATCAACCCGCCTCTCTTCAAACTCAAATCCATATGCAAGATGGTTCACCAGGCAAAGGCACTTGCCACATGCAGCACAGGTCTAGTGATTTGATTTTGATCCTGGAACCCACAGACAGGTGGAAAGAGAGGCCAACTCCACAGGTTTTTTTCCTCTGACTTTCATACTTGCCTTGGCACACATGCCTCTCCCCTCACAGCATGCACACACAACACAATAATAATAAATACACAAATTTAAAAGAAATGCAAATAGGAGGAGACTGGCTGGGAAGAAGGGGTTCAGTGGAAATATGCGTGGTTAGAAGAGGACAATGGGGGAATCGATCCAAGTACATTATATAAATGTATGAATGTTGTGAATTAATGCATATTTTTTAAACTCATAAACCTGCAATATAAGAATTTAGAAAAAAAAGTAGCTCCCCCAAATAGTGACCTTGAAACTTTATGGTGAGCATGACGTGGCATACATGCACAGGACCTAAAGTGATTAATTGTGACATACTTCATTGGAGAGGCAAATTCACAGTCTTGAACCGCGATCACTTCTGCAAAGATCTGGTGACTGAAGGAAAGCCCTGTGGCTGTTTATCTTGTTCATGCAACTATGCAAAGGGAGAAGTGCTATTTCAGACTTCTCACCTTCTGTATTCTTACAATTATTAGGAAATCAAAACAGCCTGCAAAATGAAAACTGCCAGGAAATCCGAGAACTGAATCAGACCCGGATGACTATTTTCAGCTTTCAAAACCCAAATCCAATCAAGCTCAGCACTGGGAAAGGGAGTGAAAGGGGAAGAGAAGAAACAAAACTGAATCTCCAATCTTTGCTTTTCCTGCATGACAACCAGCAGCATTTGACAAGTGCCGTATGCAATTTGTCTTTATTCTGTTGTATACTTTTTCAACCAGCAAGAGTGGTTTTCCTGTCATCCTCCGCCATTGTGAGTCTACTCCAAAAGAGACACCACAGGAATTTTCATTATTGTGGGAAACACTACACACTCAATTTAATTTAATTATCAGCTGACATAAATCAAACTGTATTAACTTCTATGACCCAATACATTTTTAATTATGTGAAAGTTAATTTGCCTTTGATATTTCAAAGTAGTCTTCCACAGATAGTTAAAATGCCATTAAACCAAAAGTAATCAGAATTAACATCTGCTACAGTCAATATAGTCCACATAGCCAGAGTAGCCACCATCAAACAGACTGCTCTCAAGAGAGTTGGAAAGATTTTCAAATTTGGAATAACATCTGAAGTCATTTATTCTAACACTGTTACAAGACCCAAAAAATGTTGCACAACACAAGTTTGATGTGTTTAAGATGTGCCCCTAAGTTATAGCTGACTATCCAGAAGAAGTCATAGTATTAAATAAATTTTAGTTACTGCTACCTCTACAGGACTTTTTTTTTCTCTTTAATATGGCCATGTTGGATGTTCTACCTAAGTGAGTCATGATCCCCTGCAAGATGGTTAGGGAAAGGAGGAATCATGCCTAGAATCAGGTGAATTAGACTAAAGGAGATGGGGATGGTGTCTTGTGTGGGATTTGCACAGACTGTAAGGTTTCTATACAACACTCTAGAACCTAGAAAACTAAAGATGGAAATTTCCAGAAAAAGATGTGGAGTAAGAGGAAGAGAACACAGATGATGCTGATGTGCTCCACTGAAAGAAACAGCTGTTGAGGAACAGGGAACGGAGGAGAAAATGTGCCTGTCAAGGTTTGTGAAGGAGACCATCACTGTCCAGAAGATGGACTCAGACTTGAAGAAGTGTATAGAACTGTAAAAAAAAATTACACAGTTTAAGCTTTTTTATAGATGAGTCACTTATATGAATCTATGTGATGTTAGACAAACCTCAATTTCTTCTTTTATAAAATAAAATAAGTGATCAATGCAAGGTATCTACAGTGGAACAGGTACCTAGACTTTGTAAGTAGAGAAAAAGTCTATGTATCAATAAAACCATTTGATCAACATTGTGGATGAACAGAGAGATGCAACACCATCTACAGAAGACGCCTGGGGCTGCAAAGACTGCCTAATTGTTTGTAACTAGACAGAATGCACTACCACATGTCATGAAGTTGTCAGCCAATCGTGAGTAAAGTTAAACACTGGGAACTCGAACTGCCACAAACCAAAATGCTACCTGAGGCAAGGGCATGATCACATCTGTTGATTTGTTTTCCATGTATAACTCACCCACGAGGTTATTAACCCCACTTGGATGCCAAGGCCTCTTTGGCCAGCTAACTAAAAAGTGTTCTGTTTCCATTACCAACGTGACAACCATTATACCTATGGCAACGTGAAGATGTTCCCTAAGGAAAAGGAGACACAAGAGGAACAGAGAGGAATGTAAAGGCGATTAGGGTTGTTATTGCCACCAACTGTTGATGTTTCAAACAATAAGACATAGGAACAGTCATAGGACATAGCTTATGGACATTGCTATCAGCCGTGTTACACTTGGGCTCACAGTCACTATGTTTAAAATCAAGCAAAACTATACATCATCAGCTAGAACCAATCCACACAAAGTTTTAACTCTGGGATCCAATAGCACTTGTCTTATATTGAGTTATTATATCCGCTATATGTTAAAAAGTAAGAAGTAAAGCCTACTGCTGAGGGCTAGGGAGTGTAGTAGTTGGGGAGGATGGTGGGGGAGAGAGAGGGTATGCTAATGTGTAGGCCACAAGAAAAAGACTCAGCTTGATAATATCAGCCTTACGAATTTAGTTGGTGATCCACCCATGACAGAAGGACAAAGTGGCCCAGAGTTCGTAGACTTTAGGGCCAAGCCAGACTTTAGTTGAAGCACACGAATGACGTCTCCCTGCCACAGGCTTCCCTTCAGCGGCCCTCTTCAAGCTCCCATGGTTTTTCTCCCTTGATTCTCTACCCACATCTCAGAGTAGTTGGAAAAAGCAAGGACAACAGTGGTAACCATCCTGAGCACAGTAGACAAACGTTAATTTCCCCCACACTCATGTCAAGATGGCGACTCCCCATCATGTCGAGGTGGCGACTCCCCATCATGTCGAGGTGGCGACTCCCCATCATGTCGAGGTGGCGACTCCCCATCAAGACCCTGGCCCTTTATGTTCATACTAGATTGGGGTTGAGAATACTCTCAGTGAGACTATGCCAGGCCTATGCAGGAAGCATCTCCCTCAGACTTGCCAAATACTAAAAACGTAGACTATTCCGTTCAGGATTGTTTTTTAAGGGTGGCAGGGGGAATGGACTCCTTGAGAATGCTTGCCAGAGCCAAAAGGAATGAAAATGCACTCCCTGCGGATAGGCTACATAGGGTATGAAAGGAGAAAGAAATGCTGTGAAAACTGCTCCAAAGCCGAAGTCAGACAGACAAATCAGCCCGGCGCCCCGTCAGTTCTACCAGAATAATACACATCCAAAGTCGCAGGTATTGCCATGGCTACAAAAGCAGTACCAAGGGTGGGCAGTGGATACTTTATCATGAGGACCAATAACAATGCTTCTGCTGGTTAATGTTTTAAAATGGTCTTCAAGAGCGAGAAAAATGGTGGTAAGCCTCTATTTTGAGAGTTATTTTTCTTTGTGTTACTATTATGAAACCATCTCACTTTTGCAATACCTCTCTGGACACAGTCCAAATTGAAAATACAAAATAACCGATATAACGAAATTTTCATTTCCTGGTAGTCTGGTTTTTTTTTTTTTTTTTTTTTTAATTGCTTTTTTCCCCCTCCTGGCTGTGACTGGGAGAGTTTAAATTGCATGTGGCAATTACTGTTTTACACTTTTTGTAGTCCCCTCATGGTTCTGTTAAGAGCCCACAGCTGCCTCAAGCTTGCATGAGGCTCGTGTAGAGATGACCCGCGTAAAAACCACATTTACCACTGGGATAAACAGAAGAGTATGTACCTCGTTCGAACTTTAACCGCTGATACAGTTGAAACTCATCCACAGGCACCAGACAGGCAATCTGAAATCAGAAACACGGAGAGATGAGATTTGGGCAAGCAGAGGGTCCCGCTGCACCAGCCCTTCCTGATACCTTCCTCTGACTTTGCCTCTATCATCTCTCCCAGTTGCCTGGAAACCATTGTCTCTACTTGTTCCTGCAGTAACATGTGCAGAAATCCACAGTGCATCCCCATCCCTCTCACCATGGCTAGGTCAACACCGCTTAGGCCATCAGTAACACCCCCGGTCCCCCGATTGCCTTCATTCCTTGATCAGCAGCTACTAAGCAAATTTTAATGTTTGGGCTCTCGCATTAATCTTTCCTTCTCTACACTCACTGAAAAAGAAACTTTCCACAGACTAGCTCTAGCTCTGGATCTTTAAAAGCCAAGGTCAACTGGGCGCGCCCTCAGTCATCGCTCAGACTTTGTACATAGAAATGGTATGTTCTGAGTGACATACGCTTTTCTCTGGACAAAAGCTTTACACCACACTGACCTGTTAAATGACAACAACAAGGGTATGCCTTATGACATTCCTGTGACTAGAGTCCCATGTCTGCTTTAGACAGCAGAATGAAGCCAAAGCTTCCCAGTAAACAATGGTTCATGCTAACAGAGACACTTCACACTCAACATACTTCAAAGCCAGAGGGAGGAAAAGCTAACTGTGCCTGTAAACTGGAATTCTAAAAATGTCAGTTCCATTGATGGTGATGTGTAACTATGTCGATGTTTCCAAATTACAAATGAGAAATGGAAAGACCTGAGATCGGCCTCCAAGAAACTCAACAAGTTAATGTGCACCCCTTCTCTTAGCCTTGATAATTCTAACAATAAATTATTAGGCTGCTGCATGTATACATTATTATATACGGTATGTATATAAAAACTATAGATATAATTTTGTTACAAAATACATTTAAATAAAAATATTTTGCAACTGACAGAACAAAGCCTGCTTTGAGAACACTATAGTAAGGTGATGTAGGAACAAAAATTGCATTTAACAAATACAATAAATATTTTTGAAACAGGGTCCTGAATGCAAGCTGTAGACCAGGCTGGCCTAGAACTCATAGAGATCTGCCTGCCTCTGCCTCCGAAGGCATGCACCACCACTGCCTAGCATACAATACATTTTAAAAGTACATTCAAAGTCTACTTATGTACCTCAAAAGTAGTCTCAACCTGTTTATTTCACAAATGAGACCAAGTTAGCAAAAATGAATTAAAGATAACAAAATAAGCCAGTTCAGTCTTCTTCATACTAGACTAAGTTTGGTAAATTGAATCTGTTCTGAAAAACATTCCCCTTCAAACTTTCTTCTGCCAAATCAGAAATAACGTGTATTTTCATTGGGCACTTTAAATAAAAGTCCTGTAGCAGCTTTTGTAAGACAAGTAGGAGCAATTTCACGTCACATGTATTTAGCTATAGTTCTATTAAAGCTACAATTGGACTTGAGCAATATGGAGAACTAGATTGTTCATCTGCTACGGTACCGTCCAAAGAACTTCCCATGGAAGGCAAAGGCATCTCATAAAAACCCACAGTTGAAGAGAAAAGGTCCAGGCAACAGGCATCAGAAAATGGAGCTTATGGCTTGACTTTTGTCACAGATCACTATGTGTGGAGGGCAAATGATCTAATGCTACTTCAACTTTGGGACGAAGTTGACTTGGGGTAGGTATCATCTTGGCCCAAAGTTGTATTCCATGAGCCTATTGTTAGCCTCCTCTTCTCAAATGCTACTGTGAACACTGATTCTAGACAACAGCCGTGAGGCCGACTCACCCTCATCTAAAATAGTCAGTCCTGATGCACATCTTTTTAAAAATCCATCAAAGGCATCCGCTAATAATGCTGGTTTTCTAAGGATGAAAAATTCATATAATACTAAGCCACATAATACTTATGGAAGAGGGGGCTGGAGAGATGGCTCAGAGGTTAAGAACACTAACTGCACTTCCAGAGGTCATGAGTTCAATTCCCAGCAACCATATGGTGGCTCACAACCATCTATACTGTGATCTGGTGCCCTCTTCTGGCCTGCAGGTGTGCATGCAGACAAAGTACTGTATACATAATAAATTTTTTTTTAAAATATTTATGGAAGACAAGCAAATAGGAGGCAAAATGGTTTAGAAGCAGATCATACGTTAATGAGAAAAATGACAGAAAGTGGCACAGTAAAAGCTACTAACAATAGGACTGGGTGTTTATTTTAAATTAGAAAGATAGATTTCATCAGAGTAACACTTTATGACCAACAGAAAAGGCATAAATCTCTAACATTTTTTGTGTGTTGATCAAGTTTGAATTTCCCATTTGTTATTTCATAAGTCGGATATTTATCAGAGTTGGGTCTTAATGAAATAGGTCAACTTTTCCACTGAAGTTTGAAGTCACAAAGGTAGGTCAACTTTTCCACAGAAGTTTGCAGTCACAAAGAGTTATCAACGCTCACTCTGAGCCTCCTAGAACTGAGATCATGGCAGAGCACGCTCATCTCTCCTCCAGCTCTGCCCCTCAGGTGTGTGTCTTCTCAGTATGCTTGCTGACAGTGCACCATGGGCAAAGCACTTGGCAGGACACCTGGGCTATGCGGAAGATGTGCTCAGAGAAAAAAATCCATTCCCTGGTTTGCTCACCTCTTACATTTTGTAAATTAGGACTTATATTCTAAAGTGTTTCTGTCCTTATGTGGTCCTTATATGAGAGAGATCTGAACCTGTTTTTTTAAAAATACACACACACATTATCTGAAGTATTAAGTCCTGGTCCCACTGTTATTTGGAGCTAAGTCATAAATGGGCAAGGTTTCCATTTGTACAATTATAAAATTTAAATAATTTTGTTAGGACAAGTCCTGGAAGGTTCCATAAAGCTATAGGTGAAAGGGGTACAGCAGATGTTTGAAGATGTTTCCAAGTGCTTGAAATTTGTCAGATGGCCAGACTGACAATCCCAGAGGAAATAACTGAGATTATAAAGGGCTATTTTACCATCTGCTTTTATGATCTTTTTTTCCCCCAACAAAGATATCCAAAATTGTCCAAAATCACACTGCAATGCTCTTTTGACATTTTTCAGATAATTCAGACTTAAAATACGTCATAAAGGTCAAATACAGACTTTCTAAGTGTTACTCCCCTAACTTCTCCCTAAGGAGAACCTTATATTAAAAAAGCATCATTAATTATTAAAAAGAATACAATTTAAATTGGTATAATACAACTAAATGATTGCCAGGACTTATTAAAATTTCACACACTCTCCCACTAATGCCCTTTCCCAGTCTGGTACCTAGTCTAAGCTACAGCCCTGCATCTAGCTGCATGTCTCCTGGGCTTTCTGCGCCGGCGTTTACTGTATCTTCCCCCCCTCCTGCTCATCACACGTTTGAGATACACAGGCCAGGGACCTGCATGTTGTTCTTCAGCTTTCGTTGCCCTGGTGCCTTCTTGTGACTAGATTTAGGCTGTGACATTTTGGGAGGGGGGAAATATCAAATGTGATTTGGGGGCCACCAGGAGGTACATGGGGATGGCAATCCTAGTCATAGTAATATCTTGATTTGATTAAAGGAATCTACACCAGATTTCTCTGTCCTTTGTAATCTGTATGTATCTTGTAGGAGTAATCCAAGATTTTTTTTTTTTTTTTAGTATGTCTGCCATATGTGTGTGGACGCGCTAGAGTCCCTGGAGCTGGAATTACAGTCTATTGTAAGCCATCCAAACTGGGTATTGGGAATCAAACTTGAGTCCTGTGGAAGAGCAGGAAAATTTTAATCATTATGCCATCTCTCCAGGTCCTTAATTAAAAACACTTAGGATAGCTAGCACCCTTTCAATAATTAGGAAGCACACAAGTTCTTCAGGCAGTGTGCACACAGATGATTTTTACACACAGACAGACACACACACACACACACACACACACACACACACAAAGGTCAGAGAGTTTAGGGGCAGGGAGAGAGAAAAGGAACTGTGTATTCGCCTTCAGTGGTTCGGGGCATTGTCTAAACAGGTTCTGTGTGAGGAGTTTTAACTGAGTTTAAAGCCCACAAACACAAGTTCTAGATGGCCATGCTGCTACTGTGGATTCTCTGGAGTTTGTGTGCGAACAAAGGCTACTGAGTCCACTCAAGCAGTCTGTGGCTAGCTGCCCCATAGGGAAATAGAGACTGTATAAAGCAGATATTTGCACTGATCAAGTTGAGGAAGTTGGAGGAGGACTAGAATTGGAAACTATGGCTCAAGGATGACTGATCAGAGTTCTGCCACGAGAAAGGTCGGCTTGTCCTCAGAATGCATGCTAAGGTGATGAAAAGCTACAGCTGATGGCTAAAAGGGTTGCTGGAAGGCTGCTCTTGATTCTTAATTCCTATTGATGGTTCTTACCCCCAAATATTAACATGGTAGCTGTTTAAATGTAATTCCCAATTCCTTTCCCACATTGTTCATTTGTTCATGAGAATTCTACTGCACAATTAGATAGAAATAAGAAGTTTGGTGGTTAAAAACAACAGTAATGTCTTGGGCAGTTCAGAAAGTTAAAAGGAAAGGTTTTCAGTGTGTTCATCACAAAGAAATGATAGCATGTTAGTAGATGGATATACCAAACCTGACAGGAAAAGTTCAAAACTATATGTGTATTAAAACATTCCATGACTATGGTGGTGTAAATGAGAATGCCCCCAGAGACTCAAATATTTGGATGTTTGGCTCCCAGTTAATGGACTGTTTAGGAAGGATTAGGCAGTGTGGCCTTCTGGAGGGGGGTATCACTCAGGCTTCGAGATTTCAAAAGCCAACACTTCTCTCTGTGTCTCTGTCTCTGTCTCTGTCTCTGTCCCTGTCCCTGTCTCTCTCTCTCTCTCTCTCTCTCTCTCTCTCTCTCTCTCTCTCTCTCTCTCTCTCTCTCTGCTTCCAACTTGCAGGTCAGATGTAAGCTCTCAGCTACTGCTCCAGTGCCATGCCTCACTGTCTGTGGCCATGTGGCCATGACCTCCACCATGATGGTTAAAGACTAAACCTCTGGAACTGTAAGAAAGTTCCAAATGGCATGCTCTATTTTATGAACTGCCTTGGTCATGGCATTCTATTAAAAAGTATAATTTTGTTAGACATGGTGACACACACCTGTAAGGTCAACATTCAGGAGGACAAGACAGAAGGATCAGAGAGAGAGAGAGAATGGGAAGGGTGGGGAGAGGAAGGAATGGAAGGAGGGAAGAAAGGGAAGGGATGGGGGGAAAGACAGGAATGGAGTACCTAAGTTTGGTTCTGAGCACCCAGACTGGGTGGTTCACAACTGCCTGTAACTCCAGCTCCAGGGCATCTGTCACCCTCTTCTGGAATTTGTAGGTACCTACACACAAGATGTACATTCACAAAGATGCACACGCACATGTCTCACACACAAACACACACACCTTTTTAAAAGAAAAGAAGGAAAAACTATGTAAAATATATATGTTTTATATGCCAATTAAAAATGAATTTAACTTAGGCCAGTGAATTGGCTCAGTGTTAAACCACTTGTCCTGAAAGTCTGGCAACCTGATAACCTGTGTTCCATTCCCAGAACCCACTATGGAAAGAGAGAACTGGCTCCCAAAATTGTCCTCTGGCCTCTTCATATGTATGCCCCTAAAGGCATTACAGACACACTAATAATATAAATAAAGAAAATAATTATACTGTGGCTGTTCTTATCTTTCCTTATTTGTGTTCACTTTATACCTTTGTGGACACATGGGTGATGGATACTAATTTCATTCGGTGAGTTTCTCTATTCCCAAACAGATCTGTATTTAAGCAAAGCTCTGAGTGTCTTCTGGGGCATTGAGAGAATGCTGATGCAGCTGGAAAGATGGCTGGGCAGTTAAGAGCATTGATTGATGTTGCAGAGAACCTGAGTGTGGGTCCCAGCACCCTCGTGGCAGCTTACAACGATCTATCTATAGCTCCAGTTCCAGGGTATCCAACCCCGTCTTCTAACCACCATGGACACTAGGCATGCAAATGGTATACATGTAAGATAAATAAATCTAAAAAGAAATTTAAGAGAGGCTTCCTGGATCAACTACTAAAAACTCCTTGGCTTAATTTAGTTATTATTTCTCCATATCTCCTTTGAAATTTGTGTTAATCCACTTGTTAGGTAGACATTTTCCTCTCCGTAGACCCAAGCAGAAAAGATTCTTTTCTTCCTCATCCTTCCAGACCTTCTTTTGGAAAATTAAAAAAGAAAAGAAAGAAATTTAAAGAGAACACAAGAAATAATATCAGACATTTAAAAAAAAAAAAAAAAAGAGCTTTGCTCTAATCTTCCTGGTTTTCTGGTAATAATGAGCCAGGGGTGCTGAACTAAATCCCCAGTTGCAATTGTGCTGCGTTTTTCCTTTTCCATCCTATCCATGGAAGAGCAGAGTCAAGAAGCCAGCGTGTGCCTGCATGCATGGAGCCAGGACAGCTACACACAAGCTGACTGGGCATCTCTAACAGCCATAGCTGAGAAGAAATGAAAAGTGGGGCATAGCTTTCTTTACCACTGTTCACTATGACTGTAGTATGGACACAAGCACCTCACCCTCGTTAACACGGACTCTGTAAAAATAAATAAATAAATAAATAAAAAGCAAGAAGGGAGGAGAGGAAAGAGGAGGTTAGAGTAGGGCCCGCTCATCACAGATATTTATGCTGAAAGTAATAGGTGACCCCAAAAGAAATGTGGGTCTTGCAGCAAATATTCTTTTGAATGAGAATACTAAAATGCCATCTCTAAAATTCTGAATTAAGAACAAGCTTCAGGGAGCACTGCATATTGGTTTGTAAAGTCAGGCAAAGATTTTATTCTGGTCTGGCCCTTTAAATCAGCTGTTAAAAGTAAAGAAACAGGTTGAACTACAGAAGCCTACAAGAGATGAGTGCAATTGGCCATGAGTAGATTGTTCATGATCCCTCAGGCAGGGTCTGGGCCATCTCTGGGGCGCTGTGACTTGCAAAAATGGAGGCAGGAAAAAAAACCACTTGCTGTACCAAGTTGAATCACAATGACACAGAAACTAGCATTATCTTCTGTCCCAAACCAAAACCACAGGCAGCTCCTGACAGAGCAGAAAGGGTGCATCCACCAGTGGTCTGGGTACAACCTAAATACTGCAGACCAAATCCTGAATGGAAACTGTCAGAAGGCATCAAAGCAGAGGGGTTGGGGTGAAAGGTGGGTTCTGCAGCCACCTCGAGCATCCTGGGACCAAGGTCGACTCTCACATTACCCCTTGCCTTCCCGCCCCCTGCAAGGCTCTGGGTTAAAAGAGCACATGCCTGTGTGACGCTGAGACAGGTTTTCCTATGTGGCTTTCAAAGGAGATTCTCTTCGCCTCCTACATGGAGCTTTAAATACATCTAAAAATGAAGTTTTAAACTTGTTCAAATATAAATTTTAGCCGGGAACCTCAAAAATATCTCTTCACTCTGGTTTGGCAGAGTCCTTTGTTCCCGCCTACCTCCAGAATTCAGCTTGTCTCCAGTCAGCACACATCACAATGGACGGCCATTAGAGACACGGTCAGTCCCTTCCCGTTTGTACACTTGTACACTGCGGTTGCAGTCACGCTGTCACGGTCAGAGTTTCACCCGCCTTGCCACATTCTTCCTGCTGCCCTGCTTCCCACCATGATGATGGGAGGGAAGGGTGTTAAAAGGGAGATGACAAAGGCGGCCATGGAGGATGCTTGGTTCCTACAGAAGCCGCCGCCCCTCCCAAAGCCACGTTAAATAACGGCATCATCTGAGGAAACACTGTATTTATTTTGCACATGTAACCTCGGATTTCCTAGCCACCACCACCCCTCCTCTTCTTCCCCCTAGGCCTCTGGGCTCTACACTCCAAATCCCTTCCTGCAGAAATTCTGAGCCCTTGTTCCTGGCAAGGCCAGCCGTTCCCACCCTTCCTCTGGTGCACACCGGGCCATGGCAATGGAAATAAAGGCGGGTTGGTTGTTTTAGGGCCCCAGAACTTGGAAAGAGGTTTGGTGTGAGAGAGGCGGGTGAGAGGCGCGCTCCTGTCCTCCCCCGCCAGCTACCAGTTGGAAGAAGCTCAGTTTCATTGGCCACACAGTGACAGGTACTGTTCAAATGCTTTTTATGTGCTCGTCACTCTAATGTCACACAGCGCAGACAGTTTAGGCTCTCCAGGTAGGGGCAGGCTACTTCACCAACACTGCAGGGAACTGCTGAGATTAAACGCTGCTTTTCAATACCAAACTTTGCTTAAAGCAATGCTGACGGACATAACAATCTGTGTCCTGTGCTCCTAATTCCATGTTGGGCAAGGTTCCTCGTTCCAATACATGGGAAAACCCTGCCAAGCAATGGGTGAAAGTACCAGATGATGCAATGGAGGGAAACTTGACTTTCCCCTGGCTCCCAGAAAGGTCACCTCTAAGCCGCAAGCCACTGTCAATCACCAGCTTCTGGGACACTGAATGGGAGGCTGGAACCCTGCGCTAAATGCTTTACTGAGGAGCCTGTTCTTGACAGATAAACATGAAGCAGCAGAGCCACTGCTGAGCCAATGTGGAGAATTCAGGAAGGCAGACAGAGGAGGCAGCCAAGTGAGCTAGCTGGACCTACATAGGGAAGCATGCACAGGAGGAGCTTAGCCCGCTGCAGCCAGAGCCATTCCTAACAAGCATACTTATGCACTTATGCATTACCTGTGTGAGTAAACATTTCTCTCAAGCTAGAGGAAGAGAGCAGTCATGGTGGTGGAAGCCAGCTAGGCGTCACGTGAACGAGCCCCATCGCGTTACAGTCAGAACTGCAGAGACCCGGGGGCCCACAGAGCAGCTTAAGGATTATATGGATGCTAAGAAAAAGGGAGGACGGACTGCCCCAGCTCATCTATATATGCTGTTGCTTTTAAAGGAAGAGTCCCAAATAAACAGATGCACCTAGCTACCCAGTTCTCCAATATAATCTTCTGTTCAGTTCAAAAGTCAGAATGAAAACAACTCCCACACCACCACAGCAGGTTGGTTAAGAACGTGACTATTGTGCCTGAACACTCATCTTTAGCTGGGATCCTGGTAAGGCCAGGGAGACTAGAACTGGTCCATGAATGCCTAATTATTCATCCAACGAGAAAAAGACTTGGTAAATTTTAAATTAGCTTAGTATGGAATAGTTTTGTTCTGTTTTCTCATTATACTTTGAAATTTTTATAAATTTTCAGAAGTATTGTGGGCTTGGTTGGTTTTAATATAGCCTTAATGTGAGATTGCTTTTGGAAGAAAAAGTAGACAGTTAGTAGCAGCCAGAAAGGCATGAGAATGTGTAGCATTGGGAAAGGATGTGCTGGAGATGCATATTCAAAGGACAATCAGAAAAATCTAAGGTCTGTTGTGAGAGAGACCTGGGCTGTACCCACCCTGTATCTGAACACATTAGCCCTAGCAGTCAACACCAGAGATGTCAGTGAGCTGCTGCCATGTGAAGTCCAGAACACTATGCAGCTAGGCTTTCCACAGTGACAGAGACGTTCCGCATTGAGCTGTCAGTCGTGTAGCCATTACCCTCGAATGGCTGTGAACACTTCAAAGCAATTCTTAAGTAGCATATGAGTAGAATTAAGTTTCTTTTATATACTTCTTAACTCACCTACAATTAAATATCCACACCTGACTGGCAACTGCCAGACTGGGTCGAGCTCATTTTATAAGCTTTTGTTTTGAAACCTCACCAAACCGTTCATTTATGTTTAATAGGTTTTCCACATAGGAATTAAGATTTCACTCAAACCCAGCTTTTGCAGCCTACTACTCCCTATCTCTTGCATTTCACTTGTATAACTATCTGGTTCGTTGCATGCTTATAGCCTCTCTACTAGGTCAGAAGCTCCCCCAGGATGCTGCTGGGCAGCCACAGGGTGGTACCCACACCTCCTGCTCTCGCTATTTATACGTGGACTAGTCAGACACCAGAGGAAAAAAATCATAGAGGACAGTGCCAAGACTGATGCTCTCAAGTACGTGGGCCTCATTTATTTTTTATTTTTTATTTTTTTAAGATTTATTTATTATTAGGCATACAGTGCTCTGGTTTGCATGTACACCTCCAGACCAGAAGAGGGCATCAGATCACATTATAGATGGTTATGAGCCACCATGTGGTTGCTGGGGATTGAACTCATGACCTTTGGAAGAGCAGTCAGAGCTCTTAACTGCTGAGCCATCTCTCCAGCCTCGTGGGCCCCATTTATAAGAACAATCCTGCTATAACACACAGTGAGCGGAGCCGTGGGTGGCTAGTTTCCTGCTTCTTCGTCTCCTCCTCCCCTTACTCAACATAAAAGTAAGCAGTGGTCCTCGGGGGTCGGGATGGACATCTTCACCATCATCCTTTTAGCAAAACTCGGGCTTCACTATTTTCTTAAAATGAGTCAATTCTACATCCTTAGGTACTCCTTTTATGCTTTCTCTGAGGCACTTCTTTTTAAAAAAAAATTCTGCCTTACTTATAGTAATCTTTCATAAACTACACACAGAATAGACTGGCTGAGTTAGGCAAGAGTAGCTACACCACTTTCTCCCTGCTTTTCTTGTAAAGCAAAGGCTATGTTTGGAAAAAAAAAAAAAAAAAAAGGTGTATCCAGAGAGATGTGTATCTACACACGCTCACAGATATCTGCCTATATTTATATCTACCCACGCATTGCTGTGCTTGTAACTCTCAAGGTTTTTTTTTGCTGCACATTTGTTCTGCCTTCTTCGTCGCCATCCCCCTCCCCCCTCCCTTTAACGCTATGCCACTGTGGTGCACCTGAACTGGATTCGAATTCTAGTTCTTTCTAGATTGGTCCCTTGAGGTAAGTCACTTATAGGCCCTGCACTTTAGTTTCTCTATCTAAAGAAAACGCCTGACTTCACGAGGCTTGTGGGGGAGGATCAGCTAGTAGGCAGGCCAGGGAAGCAGCAGGAGGAAAGCCTGGTACCGGGCAGGTGTCCTGCGCTTATCGCATGGACAGTGCATTTCATCAGTTTCTAGGGACCCCTTTGAGAAGATTATAGTGTCTTAGACAAGAGTTCACTCTGTGCAGGCGAACAGAGGCTAAAGATCCAGAGGCAGATTTCAGGCAAGCCACGAGGGAGGATCAAACAAACAAAAAGATGAGATAAACTGCAACCTGGAGAGAAAGAAAAAATTTCTCCAAGAGGGTAGACCTATCTGATGCTTGAGGCAGCGCAACTGAACGCTCTCCCCCGCCCCCTCCTCTCTCTCTCCCTTCTCTTTGGAAATCCCTCAACCTCAGACTGCCTTTGCAGAAGGCTACACTATGAAACAACCAATCATTTATACAGTGTATAACTCACCAACTTATAGTCTTGTCTTCAAGGATTTTAGGCTCACAAGGCCACTGATTAAACACCCCCAAGCCTCACTTTTGATAAGTGTCATTTTTAGCATCTTTGCCTGTTTTAAGAGCTTCTACAACACACAAGATGGCATACATACACAGAACTGAGATAAACGGCCATGCTCACAGCTTGTATAAGATTCCAGCTCTGTGTGGCAATAAAACACTCCTTTAAAAAGTCAGCCTCTGCATTTGCTCGCTAACTCCCTAGTAGGTGATGCTTGAGAGCCGAGACATAAGACATGATTCAGCAAGGGAGACGGGTTGGTCACAGTGTGCATCCATACCTCAGTTTCCTTCAGGGTCCCGTGGTTTATGCACACCATGTCAGGACAAGTGATAGGAGACCCACATCCCTCTCGGATCGACAGCACCATGTACTGTTTCAGGCACTATAAAAAAAAATAATAAAGGCAGATATTTTAAACACGACACCCATTACAGTAGCACAGAGGTTACATAAGGGAGTATCCACCGCCTCTTCCTAAATTGGCTGTCCTGGGGTTCTGGTACTCATGAAACATAAGTTATCGCAAGTGTGGATACTAAAGAGCCATCACTTTGGAAAGAATGCAGAGCCAGACAAGCAATTATAGATGACTTCATCTTAAGAGTTTATTCAAGTCAGATTCCCGTTCGCTCACTCAGTCTGTCCACCACAGACTGGGGAAAGAAGAAATGCTTTTGCATTCACAGCAAAGACCTCCATATTTTCTTTCTTTCCAAAACTTATTTCCAATTGTATTTTTTTTTTAATTTAGATGTATTGTTTCATTTTGTTTTATGTGTCCGAGTGTCTTGCCTGCATATATGTATGTGCACCATCCGTGTCACAGAGGTCAGAAGGGGGCATCGCATCCCCAGAAACCAAACTTAGGATGGTTATGAACCACCATGTGGGTGTTCGGAACTGAACCCAATCCTCTGCGAACACAACACAGGCTCTTAACCACCCAACTGCCCCTCCGGCATCCCCAGTTCTGCTTTATCCAGCCCAGCATGACCTAGAACTCTCACTACACCTGCCCCAGCCATCTGAACTGCCTCAGTTACAGGCATGTCTCACCATGTCCTCACTAAGGAGCTCCGAAAAGAAAAATAAAAGTGGCCCTGGGCAACTAGAAAAAAAAATTCTCTTGTCCTCACAAGGTGGCATCATGCACAAATGTGATCTATTTATTGATTGTTGCACCTGGACTTCAGGCAGTGGGTGGAGAGAGACTGGTCATACCATGTAGACCTCCAATGCCTTCCTTACCCAACCGCACATGCCCACAGCCAAAAGAAGTCTGAAACAAGATGTGTTCCAGTGGTCAGGTGTGGCCAAGTCCATTGAAAATATTCAAACCAAGTGCTATGTCGCTGGCAGGCAGCATGCACTTAGGTCTGGAGTGTCACATGCAAGCTTCTTGCTTGTCATTACGTTCCTGGCTTGTGCTCCCACAGCCTACAGGTGAGTTAACATATGCAACAAGATGTGTGTAGACTGCACACAAATACTATGTGAGCCGTTTTATAGAAGACATTCACGTGTTTGCAGGTTTTGGTATTTTGTGGGGCATCTTGGAACCACTGTCCAGCAGACACCAGTGGGCTGCTGTGGCTCCAGCAAATAAAGACCAGAAATCCAAAACCTGCCTCTTCAATTTCTACTAATTAAATCCTAATGGATGAACCCTCATCTATTTCCATGACAAAAATAAATAAATAAAGTGCAGAGCTCAAATGCTTGAGGAGTATCTCAGTATCTCAAATACAATCTAGTTAGTGAAGCAAAGACTTAAAAAATGATTATTTATAACTGAGTTTAGACTTTAAAAATTTTTACACTTATGTGTCAACCCTTTATGTTAGAAGCAGAGCCATGCACCATTACATAACCCATTACATAAAAGTCCATGGTCAGGATGTTTACCACAGGATTGTGAGATCTGTGGCTTTTACTGAAAATTAATTTTCATTCCACGAAGAGGAAACTCGGGCATCACTATTATAGTTCATTTGAAAGCATCTATTTTTTTCTAACTGAAATGACTGTTAAGCACTCTGATGAGTCAGAACACATGGCCAACAACTTATACCAGATTTGTCTCTCTTTGGGGAGTTGACGGTCCCCTACCACAAGGAGTAAATTTCTTCTATCACACAAAATGCAGAAACTAACTTACCTATCCATCTATCCATCATGGACTATTGAAATAAATTTCGCTGAATTCATACCATGATATACTGCAAACTCATGAAAAAGATTTTCAGACAGCAGCTAAAAGACATGAGAGCATGCCTGTGACATGGTGCAAAACAGAATAGGTGTCAGGGAGCAGAGGTCCACTCCGATCCCTCTTACTCTGGGAGTGGCCCCATTGTAGATACTAAATATTAACTTTTACTTTCTTGTTCAAGCCATGGGTAGCAGTTACTTGCTCTAAGATTTATGGTGGCAGACGTGGTTCTGTCCCAGGGGCCATGGCCTGTAGGAGAAAGTAGAAATATGGGAAAGACCTTGACAAACAAAACTCCAGAGAACTGTACACTGGCTCACACCAAGGGCTGTCATCCCAACCCTGCAAAGAGCTGCCTACCACTCTGCCTCTGGAGACTTCCCAGCCTCCCATCATCCACGTGGTCCCTACAGTTTTGCCTTCACCCTCTCCCGCCAGCAGCCACTCACAGAAACTGAGGTAAACAGGTTGTAAAAATATACCTTCTCCAGGCTCAAGGGGAAAACAAAGTGAGACTGTGAGGTAAACTTCAGAGCGGAATGGCTGAGGTGTACACCCGCAGAGAAACATACAGTGGGAAAATGGAGTCTGCCTACGCCCCAGGGCAGCTGTCCTCATCATGTTTAAACTAGGGGAGATGATGTCTGTTTAGTCACAGGGTTTCACATGTACACACACACACACACACACACACACACACACACACACACACACATATACACACACCTGTACACTTCTGAAGTGCAGAATCCTAGACAAGTTTTTACTTTCCTCCCTCAGGCGTACACTCTCTATCAGAAATGTTGCAAGGAAAGCATCTATCCTTCAGAGTTCTGAGGTCTCCTTCCTTCCCTGACTCCCTGCAAGAAATCAGTAAAACCACATGTGGCGGGGGTTGGGGAGGGTGCGGTGTGGAGAAGCTGCAGATCAAAAAGGTATGTGAAATGTACACTCCACCAGCCTGTAGACAAGTTCCTCCTTAGGACTCTTTGTGGGTAGAGAAAAAGCTCCATGCTACATAGCAGCTAGATAGATATATGACATGTGCTCTTGTAAGCAAAAAATAATTGTTTAAATTCACACTGCAAAGGTTCCCTGCCTGCTGCTTCTAGCAGGTGTTCTATTTGCTAATGCAAGGTCCATAAGCGTTTTGCAAACCATAATACATCAGGTAATGAATTTAGAAGCTTTCCACACAAGCACTCCCATGTCAACAACAACAGCAATAAAATGGTATGCTGTGACTTTAGGAGAGAGGTTGGAGCACTCCCTTAGAGGCTTTCGGTGCATACAGCTTCCTTTTATTCTAAGAAACACTTGTTTGAGACGGAGACATGTAACTCAACGTTGTTAAACAGCTGGGAGCTCAGGCACACGACATGCCATCAGTGTGGGCATGCACCTCACCCAAAAGCGGAGGGAGGAGTTAGTCCGAGTTACTGCTTCTCATTCTGCTTCTCACGTGTCTTGTGTCCGTGTCTCCCATTAGCTTTCACTGGAAAATCCCCCCTCAACCCCTCCCTTCACCACTCCTGTTGGCTTAAGAAGCATAAAAGAATCAAAAACATTTTACAAGAACCACCATGCATACCATACATGCCAAACACAGGTAAACAATGAACAATTCTAGAGAAAAAAAAAAAACTGGCACCTAGCTTACACATAAACAGAAACAGATGAAACTGACACCATCTGTCACATTGAGCAAATGCACATCATTAAACTTAAGCAGTGTGCAGCTCCTGAAGCCTTCTGAACATTTTGAGAGCCCAGATGACCAGTGGAAGGAAGGGTCATTTCCTATGTGTCATTCGCTGCTTTTCACTTACAGGGCTTGAGAGAGCAGAGATGGATACTTTAAAACCATGAGGGTCATGACCAATACCAGAGACTCCTGCTCTAACTCCCTCCACAGCCCACAGGGATTCCAGTGAGATGGAATCAGGTGTTCAGCTAGCACACATGGAGCCAGGTGACTGGTCTATTTCCCCCTAACTCAGCCTATGACCTATCTATCTCAGTGGAATTTTTCAAGGAAGGGATTTTTCTTTCAAGGTTGTTACTCACACTATGTAAAAGGACATAGTGTTCTTCATAAGGTGTCCTCTGCCATGGAGATATGACAAAAAGTTTGCAATGTACCCACCTAAGAACAAACTGTGGGTGTAGACAACACAGTCAGTTAGGTAGATGACTGGTAGGTGACAGCTAGCTAGCTAGATTACAGATAATAAATAATTTATAGATTATAGATGGATAACTTATAGATGATAGATTATTAATAGATGATTAATGGAATCCAGATTACAGGTAGATGAGAGATAATAGATGGGTAGTTAGGTAACATGGAGATGAGTGATAAAAAGACAGACAGACTAATGGATGATAGATTTCTTTTGTTGTGTTCTTAGCTACACTGCTTGTTTTGCCCAGGGCTCCTATCTATGCTACCCTGCTAGAAAGGCCTTCTCGGCCAGGAAGATCAATCTCCCACACTTCTATGGATCTCTTTACATGGTGCGTTTCCTCATATTATGTACCTACCATCATCATCGATTTGACCTGATAGAAGAACTTTAGCTTGTTTTCTAAAGGCCCCTAGAAAAATACAATGCCACTGGACTCTGAATTGTCTTCTCATGGGAGTGTCACCCTGCTTTGATTACTGTAGCTTTACAGTGTGTTCTGTAATCAGGAGGTGGGCTCTCTGACTTTGTTGTTCTTTTCCAAGATTCTCTGGGCTGTTGTAGTTTTTTCAGTTTATAACACATGGCAGCATGAACCGTCCTCACTGTTTCAATCAACGCCTTTGCACTTATTCAGCCTCTCTTATCAATGATGTATAGTTTTCAGAGTATATGTCCTACATATTTTCATTAAATATATTCCTTGGTGTCTAGTCCTTTTGAAATTATTATAAATGGAATTTCCTTCACAATCCCATCTATCAGCCCTTAGGAGAATGGAGAAATGGTGCTGGCTTTTGTACATCTTTCTTGTCTTCTGCCACCTTGCTGAACTGGTTCCTGGGATTTTAAATCTGGAGTGACTGTAATATGCAGCCATGTCTGAGGACCACGTGTTCCGCAGCATCTACCCCCACCCCCAGGATTATTCTGGGAAATACAGCTATGTCTTTCAGTGATGCTTGTGTCAGTCCGCAATGCTGACTGAAATGAACTTCAGAGAGATGAGGCCTTTCCATCAATATCCACACATCCTCTACTGGTCTTGGCAATACATGCCATATATATGCGCGCGCACACACACACACACACACACACACACACACACACACACACACACACACACACACACATACACATCCAGTTAAATTAAGAAATTTTTAAAGGAAACTGTTTTCCTTCTGAGGATTATCAAGTGGAAGGAAGGAACTAACTCCAACAAGCCGTCCTCTTGTATACCATAACATGTGCCCCTCCCCATAAAATAATTAAAATGTAGTAATAAAATAATATTGCCATTATAATAAAAAAACGTAAGACTACTAAAGATCCAATGAAAATAGGCCTTAGCTAGTTCCAGGCAAAGGAGTGAAGGAACCTTAAAGAGGAAATTACATATACAGCATTTAAATACTTTTAATTTAGAGAACCTTTACACACTTTAAAATGGTTCTGGAAAAAAAAATGGTTCTGTTACTTTTTCTGGAAAGAGGCACAAAGGTCCACCTCATAAGCCTGAACAGTCATTCAATATGGGAGATTAAATCCGGGCTCCAATCAAAAGTGCCTCCAGTTCCCACCAGGTGAGAGCAATCAAACACTTCTATCTTTATCTCAAGTGATCATGAAACACCTAAATTAAGACACGTGGTGACAGGAATAACTGTGAGGAGAAATTCAATGAAAAAGGCCACAGTCTGGTCCAGTCCACACCACAAGGGTGTGAGGCCTGGAAACTACAAGAACAGTCCACCAGAGCAATGGACAAGGGCTCATGGAAGACATCTGCTTCCAACAGAAGCAACTCAAGGCCTCTCTCATGGACACCAGAGGCTCTTCCTTTTGCCCCATCAGGGCTTCCTTTCTTACCAAATCCAACTCTAGTCCAAAAGAGACCCGTCTGGCCCAGCCGCTAATATGGCACTCTCTCTCTCTCTCTCTCTCTCTCTCTCTCTCTCTCTCTCTCTCTCTCTCTCTCTCTCTCTCTCTCTCTCCCCCCCCCCCCCCATGGCTCAAGGAGAAAGAAAACGAAAGGGTTTGCCAAGTTTACACGCTTCCATTTCCTCCACAGAAGCATTGCCCTCAGAGCCGCGAGCCCTCGGCTGGCACCAGAGTGCCAACACAGACCTGGCACAGGCAGTGAGATTAAGCATGCCCCAATTCCACACGGCTGATGCGGCTGCAAGCATCTGTCCCCCCTCCTCCTCCCTCCTCCTCCCTCCTCGGCTAGAGCACCAACCTGAACACTTACACAGACCTTTCACCCTCTCAGCCTCTCATTAATAGGAAGGGAACAAAACTCACATTGACAAAGGGTCAGAAAATCTCTTCACCCACAATGTAGGGCTTGGGAGATGGTTTAAATGGAACACAACCATTTGGCCTCATGTATGCAAGCACAGGGAACTCTGCCTCTCATGAGAGAGTGCAGCGTGAGCATTCGGATTGTGTTAATAAACAGAAAGAGGAGTGGGGTAAGTGGAGAGAGATGAGGAAAAGGGCGACTGTTAGAATCTGCTGCACTTTGACGGAATATGTCTCCTTCAAAACTCACATTGCGTTGAATCCTCAGTGTCAAAGGGTTGCAAGGGCTGATCTTCGGGAGACTCAATTAAGTCCCACAGTTCTACCCTCACCATTGCTCTTAGATTTCACTTTTGGCCTTATTACGAGGTTGAGTGACTTGCAAGGGGACTCTGGGACCCTGTTCTGTTCCTCTTCTTGTTTGTTGCTCGTCTGACCATGAGGTGAGGGGCTTTCTCTACTGTCAGGCACCTCAGCTACAAGGTGCTGAGGTCACCACAGGCCAAACACACCAGAACCAGCTGTGGGCCTAAGCAGCCCTTCTTGAGCATAGGTTGATGGTGTCAGGCATTCAGTATAGTGACAGGAAGGTGACAAGCACAGCATATGTCTGAAAATAACTCACTGCACTTTCACAGAAACTCCAAAACTGGTGTCTTCACGTGAACCACATGAGTAATTGAGCCACAAGTCTCATGACTAATAAATAATTACAGACTCTGAGGTTTAAACCAGCCTTTCACTGGGACTCTTGTCCTGTGTTTTCCTACTATATGTTGCAGTTTCTAGACTGTTAGAACAAAAGGCTGAGAAAAATGCTAGAATCTCTACAACTTTAAAACAGCCCTCTGGGGGCTGAAAAGATGGCACAATGGTTAAGAGCACTTGCTGCTCTTCCAGAGGACCCAGGTTCAGGTCCCAGTGTCCATACTGGACAGTTCAAAACTGCCTGTCTCTCTAGCTCCAGGACATCACACATCCTCTACTGGTCTTGGCAATACATGTCACACATACGCACACAAATGCACACACACACAGACACACACACACACAAATCCAGTTAAATTAAGAAATTTTTTAAAGGAAACTGTTTTCCTTCTGAAGATTATTAAGTGGAAGGAAGGAACTAACTCCAAGTCGTCCTCTTGTATACCATAGCATGCGCCCCTCCCCATAAAATAAATAAATTAAAATGTAATAATAAAACAATATTGCCATTATAATAAAAAACATAAGACTACTAAAGATTAGGCACGAGCCATATAAAACAGCCTGTCACTGAAGTACCAGCAGGAAAAGCAGGTGCTGCAGCCATAAAGTACTTTTTTCCAGTTGTGGTAACGGTCTCTGTTTTCTGCAGTCTACAGTCTACACACAACAAACAGCAATGCCTTAGAAACTGCGGTGTGCTACATTCCCAAACCCCATGAGTGGATGGAGTTGGGGAAATAGGCCAAGGCTAAGGCCTAGGCATCTGCTTTGACCTTTCTCAACAGCTGGTAGTGTGTCTGGTGATTGGGAGCTCTCCAGCTGTGCAAACCAGACCTCTTTGCCTCTCAGGCTGTTGTCCTCAAGGAGCTTGCCTGAAGCCACACTGCTGACAACTCACACCCATGGCCTTCACTGTGCTGGGATTACACAGTCTCTAGGAAACTCGGATTATTTTCTTTCATGCATTCTACTTTATGCCAAGCTGCCTTACAGACTACCAGGAACTGGCTGTCCATTCTGCATTATATGAGCCGTTCTCCATAATCAGGAACCACAGGGAGGTCATAAAAATTTCATGTGGGCCTCTACCCATCATCTAATAGTGAGAGTCTAGAGGGCCGCTTACGGATATCATAGGCCATATTACTAGATGCTTCTATAGACCTGGTTCTTGTTTCAGCCAAACACTACAATCCAAGAATCAAGATTGGGAATCTAGGGGGCTGGAGAGGAAGCTCAGAGGTTAGGAACACTGGCTGCTCTTGCAGAGGACCTGGGTACATTTCCCAGCACCCACACAGTCGATCCTATTCCAGGATTCTGACCCCCACAGGGACCAGGCACACACTTGGCAAACAGACACACATAAAGGCAAAGCATTCATAGAATAAAAAAAAAATTTTTTTTCTTCCAAAATGGAAAGATTTTATTTACAAAGCTTTTCCTTATTGTACAGAAAGTAAAATGTTATAATAGTAGTGTAACTAGCAGCCAGGATGGCCAACTCACCAATCACAGCTGTCATAGCACAGCAACAAAATTGTAAATGTTGTTAGAATAACATTTTTTAAAGATACAAAAAAAGAGTCTGGGTCTAAAGCAAGTTATCTAACTCTGCATTGGTTTCCTCATCTGCAGATGCTGTGGGGGGGGGGGGGGAGAGCAAAGAAAAATAGCAACCGTGTACAGCACGTATCCCTGGTAGATACTCAAAGGTCATTGTTTTTTCTCTTTCTTTGATTTCACTTTGCAAATGAATAAGCTGAAGGTCAGAGAGACGGAGCCAACGTCGTAAATACATGTGATAAGTAGCTCACATGCTTCCCAGTGGGTCAACCAAAAGGACTCAGTCTCTGCGCACTGGAAGTGACTTAGTGCCTTCAGTTAACACACAGCTACCTCTTCCCATGGAAATGAGGTGTGGATTTGTCTCACCTGATTCGGAAGGGTGTGATTGCATGCCTGGGACCCACCATGTGGCCCTTACATAGGCAATCTTACATGTCTGGCTGAAATGTTCAAAAAAAAAAAAAAATGGACTTGAGGCTTTCTGGTTCACTCTCGGTCACTTTTGGCTTCAATTCACCTAAGTCATTCAAATATCCTCCTCCGTTTGGCTATATCTTATGCTAAACACAAACTTCTTCAGTGACAAGGCACCTTCAGCCATGACTGCACTGTTCTTTCATTCTTGCTTGCTCCCTTTGGACAGTGTTTTAGATTATAGCCCATTTCCAACCATGATAGTGGTGTATAAAATCAGTCAATACTGCCCTGGCACCAAGACGCTGCAGACATCTTTAAGAGTAGACTCAAGAGGTAAGTTTATATTGCCACAACTGACTTTCTCCGGAGGAGGCAGCATGGACAAAACACACATGCTCTTCTCACACGTGGACTCAAGAGGTAAAAAGCCTGAAAATACCCAGAGTGTCACAGCATGGGGTCTCACTACTCTACTGGCGGACTGAAAGGTGCCGATCGATATTGGCAAGGGCGTCTGGCCTTGAATACTGGCTCAGCATGCACATGACTTTCTATGAGGGAAATCTCCTTCTAGAACCTTCCACCTTTATAAGTTCAAGAATTTCCATCAGCAATAGCAGAAACTTATCATTGAAAATCTATTATTATACAAGGGGCCTAGTTAAGCAAATTATTCACTTATTATGTATATGGTGTGTGTTTAAGTGTAAGCATGTTCCTGCCACAGCACATGAGTGGAGATCGGGTGATAACTTTCAGGAGTCGGTCATCTCACTCCATCTTTACATGGGTTCAGGAGGTCAAACTCAGGTCATCAGGCTTGTGAGGGAAATATATTTACCTGCTGAGCCATCTTGTCAGCTTAGGGTCCTTTCTTTTTTTTTTTTTTTTTTTTTCCCCTTCAAGGTGACATGGCCATAGCATAGGACACTGTACAACACTTGGTTATAGGTAGGTCTATATAGTCTTATATAGAAATGTCCACAGTATACTAAAGTATATTTTTAAAACTCAAGCTAACTGTTATGTGTGGATACATGCCCGTATCTGTATGTATAAGTTGTTTTGGTTTGTTTGTTTGTTTTTTGTTTTTTTGCTAGAGAAGAACCTAGAAGAAATATGGAGGAATTATTCATATACTGAATAGTTCAAGTTTCTGTTTAATTTCATTTTAATATCAGTGTATCATGGTGATAATTAAAAGCTAGCCTAACACAGAGAGAGAAATGGGGAGGGCGGGAGGAAGGGCAGTAAATGCGCTTGCGCATTATTTCTAGCTAGTTCCTGGGTTTCACGCATGTACTAAAAGCTTCATGTTGAGCTGGAGCCTCTGGCACTGACAGCCATTCTGAGGTGGCAGTGAAGGAGGGAGAGTATTCATCTAGGCAGCCTCCCCTGCGGGCTCTGCTGTCAGGGCCCTCCTATGCCTGCTGGCTTCCTAGCTGCACAGAGAGATCAGCAGGGGAGCCAACATCTGTACGCCCTGCCCCTAAATTACTACAAATTCTCCAGACATAGCTGGAGCTACCTGGAGTCTGATGACAATACAGAGGGCCTGCCAGTCTCAGGTACTTTCAGAAAGTGGCAACTAGGTGAAGGAGTTGCTGGAGATGGCTGAGTAGGCCTCAGAACATGGGTGCACGGAGTCAAAGCCACCACTCAGTGAGCAAGCCACTGCTGCATATCAGTTTCGTGATGCTGACAATGAGATGTTCTTTAATGCCAGACTGGGGTCACAATAAGGACACGATGGGCTGAGTAAGGAACGGAGTGGCCCGACCAGAGGGCTGCGCCACTAGGAACAGAGCTTGCGGAATGAATCAGCAAAGGGGAAGTGCTCAGGTAGAAAACATGGAGGCATCAGGGGGAGGAGCAAGTGATCCCAAATGATCCGGAGTGAATAAAGAGACTTGATTGGCACAGCAAAGGGCATAATTCAAACGGGGACATGGGCACTCTTATCTTGGTGACCTGCTAAGGAGAATAGCATTTTAAGAAACCTGTTATCACTGTCCCAATGGCTAACAGAGACACTAGGGACATAAAACAAACTATATACTCCAAACTGTAAAGGTGGGGATCTGTCAGACCATAGAAGGTGAGAGGCCTGGCACCCACAGCTCTCCTGGCCCTTGCCCTTCCGTGTCCTTCTCTAGCATGCTCACCTTCTGCCCATCTTCCACCTGATTCCAAACCCATCCTCACCACCCTTCTGACAAACAAAGCCTCCGGCAGCTCAGTTCTTCCCCCTTGGCACTGTCCACACAGCCCTCTATCTAGTTTCTGCCTGTCTCTCTAGGCTTATGCCCAGGCATGGGCCCGCTGCCAGTCACACATCCCAGAGTGCCTTTCACTTTAGTTTCCCTCATACTGAGCCCTCATACAGAGCTGAACCTCTTTCTGGGGACACTCAGGATCCCACCCTTGAGGTCTATTCCCTGAAGCAGCACTGGGGACCTCTGGTACCCATCTGCAATTAGCACTGCACCGTGGCAGCACCATGGGCTAGAATCTGGACTGAGATGAGAACAGGCGTAGAGACACTGGAAAGCGGTCAATAAATGAACCTCGGTGGCTTGGTAAGAAGTTCCTCTGCAGCCTCTGACTATGGTTTTCCGTTTGGACCCCTATCACACTCGGATATGCCATGTGGAGGGTTAAACATGAACAAAGCTATGCTTCGGAGAACTTAAAAGTTGGGTGGGGAGGGAGGTGGGAGGATCTGGGAGCACTTGGAGGAGGGGAAGGAATGGGATCAAAATACATTGTATGAAAACATTTTAATAATGTTTAAACTACTTAAAAAGTATGCCTGGAAATTAAAGACCAATCACCTGAGTAGCCATTTATATCCACCAACTACCACCTATTTGGAACTTTCATGTGAAAAGAAAGAAAAAAAAAAAAAACTGAACCACATTATAGCATGACTTTCTGACCCCAGTTTTCACAGACAGAGGAAGACCTCAAGTATTTGGTTTGGCTCCCAATCAAGTCAAGATGTTGTAGATTTGATACTTGTTTCCAAGGAGCTGAGGTGGAGGGATGAATGCTGCCTGTTAATTACACATTCCAAGAAGGTGAGTCCAGTGCAAGAGTTTCACCCGTGGAAACGGAGAGTGTACTTCAGTTTCTAAAGCATTGTGTGACCACATTAATACAGCAGTAAAGAACACCTAAAGAATTTCTCCCACACCTTGTTAATCTAGACAGTAGAAGGGAAAAGGTTAAGATTATGAGTTGCTCATCTAGAAAGAATAGAAAACGTGTTTCCAGGTGATGGATCTTAAGGCCACTCACTGAGAAGAAGAAGGACAATTTCAAGGTGCTGTCTTCAACTAGATTGCCTAGACACGGGATCTGATGGGCGGGGCGGGGGTGGGGAATCAAGTGCTTGCTGCTGTGTGAGGACCTGAGTTTGGATCTCCATGTGACAAGCAGGGGGACAGGGTGCATATTAGGTAAAAGGGGAGCATGGTGACAGGAGCAGCTCCTCGGTGCCAGCTTGCTCACACAATGGCAGTCAATAAACAGAGAACTAGGCTGCAGCCAGGAAGCTACACAAGGCATACTACCCCTTTGTTAAGAAAGCGGAAACTTCAACCCCCTACCCAGATCTAACCAACGGACAGGACATTCTCTACAGTTGAGTGGAGAGTGGGGTCTGACTTTCACAAGTACTCTGGTGCCCCATATTTGCCACGTCCCCTGGTGGCACTCAGAGGAAGGATAGCAGGCTACCAAGAAGAGACTTGATACCCTATGAGCATATACAGGGGGAGGAAGTCCCCCTCAGTCGCAGTCATAGGGGAGGGGAGTAAGGGGAAAATGGGAGGGAGGGAGGGAAGAATGAGAGGATACAAGGGATGGGATAACCATTGACATTGAGATGTAATGTGAATAAATTAATAAACTATATATATATATATATATGTGTGTGTGTGTGTGTGTGTGTGTGTGTGTGTGTGTGTGTGTGTGTGTGTATATATATATATTTTTTTTTTTTAACAAAAAGCATTCTCAGGCTAGAGAGATGGCTTGTCGGTTAAGAGCACTGACTGTTCTTCCAGAGGTCCTGAGTTCAATTCCCAGCACCCACATGTTGGCTCACATGGTGACTATAATGGGATCTGACGCCCTCTTCTGGCCTTCAAGGGAACAAGCAGGCAGAGCAATGTATACATAATAAATAAATAAATCTTAAAAGAAAAGAAAAGAAAGCATTCTCTCTGACTCCGTCTATTTGTCTGTCTCTTTCTCCCTCCCCTCCATTTGGGACACTGGACACTGATCTCTTCCCACACAATATTTCATGTGTCTGCTCTTACACGTGCATGCATAAATGTTTAACATCCACATTAGCGTCCTGCGGCATAAGAACCCACCAAGCACACGCCCAACCTGAGGCCTCTCTGTTGCTTCCCTCTTCTCCTGGGTATTTTTAATGGCTTGCACCTCATTTCTTTTAGGTTTCTAAAATCAAACAAACAAACAAACTTGGCAGTGAGCCTTTACCTAGACTAAAGGAGAATCTCCATCCTGTGGCACGCCCTGCCTCCCTTGTCCTCCTCTGCATTTTCAGAGTTGCATTATTATCTGACTTGTATATTTACACAGCATTTTTACCATGCACTAAATTAAGTCTTGGGCTATTTAAAAAGTGGGCTTTCATACAACTGTTCGCCATTATATTTTAACCCTGTCAGAATTACTTCTGATACAGTAAATACTTACTGAATAAAATTCAGGTAAGATTTGAGGCCATGCTCTTAAGTGATGACCCACTCAGGCATCCAGGAAAAAGATGTCTTTCTTGGGGCCGGGGACCCAGACAAGCTAAGGTGCCTTCCAATTCTAGGTCAATAAAGCTAAGACAAAGTTATTAGGCCCCTGGGAATATGGTTTTCTGTGCTTCGCTTCCTCCTTTGACACAGTATTTACTACTTGCCTTGAGTAAGTGAGTAGTGAGCACGGGGTTCGGATGAGATCATGGGTCCAGGAAGCCAGTGCCTTCCTGAGTCATCTCTAACCTATTTCTCATGCTGTGACTATTCATTCTGATGCCTCAGATGCCACCTGACCTGGCAGCAGCTCCCTTGTCAGTAGGAAAACAACATCAAAACGGGCATTTTAAGCCGAGGATTTAACTGTGGACACAAAAGCCATCACATAATCATTAAAACAGATGTTAACAGTGAGTGTGATGAGGTCATTTTACAAGAGACAGCTAAACTCATTTGATTCATGGCTGACTACTTAAAAACAAAGTTAGAGAAAAGCATAAATGCAACCTTCGATATATATATGAGGTGAAGTCATATAGCCTAGACTCAGAACCTACAGGATGACAGAGTGACAGGATGCACCCATCCATCCAAGATCAATCAAAAATAAGGGAATCATTAGCCGAGTGTGGTGGCGCACGCCTCTAATCCTAGTACTTTGGAGGTAGAGATAGGCAGATCTTCATGAGTTTGAGGCCAGCCTGGTCTACAAAGTGAGTCCAGGACAGCCAAAGCTACACAGAGAAATCCCATCCTGAAAAACTGAAACAAAGGAGGGGGGGTGATCAGGACAGGGGGACAATTTCAAAACTTAAGGGAAAACCGGCACGTGATATGATCAGAAGACGAATAAAAAGGGCTCTGTGACGTCATTCTGCAATATGATGCCTTCTTATTTCTTGAAGTTCCAGTGAGTTCCAGGTAAAATTTACTGCAAACAGCTGTGCCTTTTCACCAGCAAAAACACAAAACAAAATAACAAGCAAGCAAAAACCTGCAGACTAACAAATAATGACAGCTTGAGAAAACCCCATCTGAACTGTGTAGATCTGTCACAGACGTGGCCACTGGCCCACTTGTAAAGTTGCCCTCCACTGGTGCAGTCATTTTTAGTTATTGTAATCAATGTAAATATCATGGTTTTTTTTTTCAAATCTGTTCTGAAGCTAGTGTTTGTTTTGTGAACATCTGTGTATTGTATGCATTCTGTATAGTCACATTGTACTGAAATATTAGCTTGTTTGATATGATAAAAGATTGTTTTGAGTACTTTCTTGCTAGCCTGATTACTTCATCTTTTTTTAAAAAACATTTAAGCTTTTAAAAGAAATTTTAAATTGGCCTTTATTACATGGCCACAAATAAAGTTACAGTTAGAAGGGATGGGCAAGGGAAAAGTAGTCTTGAGTGTCTTTGTATAGAAACATGAGACTAAGATTCTTTTATGTTTTTCCTTCTTAAAATATCTTACTGATGTTCTATTTTCCTGATGTAGTCACTGAAAAAAAAAAAAGGTTTTCTTGTTTTTGTTTTGTGACTCTTAATCTACTTTTGGAATTAAAGTTTAAGAGTGCAGGAGTAAGCCACGGTAGGTAGGTAGATAGATAGATAGATAGATAGATAGATAGATAGATAGATAGATAACACACATAGCTGATGAGGAAGGCACACACATCTGTATCAGCGTCACTTGCTCTGGAACAGTTTTACGCAACAGGATGGCTCTATGTACAGAGGGTGTAGAAACAATAGTAATGCTAGCTTCCTCCAGGTTTAGAAGTGAGCTAGCCTCTTTGCTCAGATTCTCTTTGATGCCTTCTACAGTGCCACACAACAGGCATTATCAACTCCTCTTGCTCAAAAACAGAAGTCCCCCAAATCTTATGGCACTAGATGGCAAAGTCTGACAGAGCCTGGCTCCCCCATCACTGTATCTGAGCTGTGCTGTGTCACAAGGGAAGAAGGGAGACACAGTAGCAAAGTGTCATCACTTTCCTCACACAGGTACAGTTAGAAGCCAGGAAAGAAGAGTTACAGGTTCTCAGCTTCATTTCACTTACATACAAACACACATGTACACACACACACAGAGAGAGAGAGAGAGAGAGAGAGAGAGAGACAGAGAGAGAGAGACAGAGAGAGAGAGAGAGTTCTTTCTGAATTATGTCTCCCAAACCATCTGGGGGCTTTTCTTAAAGGTCACTCAACAGGCCCTGAAGGAAAGAAGGGCTTGATTTTAAAAGTTGTATGTTTCCTCTCACTTTTTAAACATTGGAAAATCCATTTGGCTGCAAAACTGAATAGTTAAAAAAAAATATTCTAACTACCTCAAGCCAAGAAAGGGTAATGGAAAAAGGTAGAAATATGGTTGGACTCTGTTTTCTTTTCACTCAGCACATCCCGTCTTTAATCCGGAAGGTAAATAGGCCATGCCCAGCATACCAACTCTTTCCAGGTGAAATTATCTAGGTTATAAAAACAAGCAACAACTGTGCTCTTATTGTCCTCCCTCCATGGCTGACAGAAGCAGTGTCCAAAGGAAGGGCAGAGGCGAGCACTGCCCCAGGAGAGAAAACCCATCATCTCCATCGCTTTGAAAACTGGCTCCTGTAAGTTTTTTCCCTTGACTTAAATTGCCCATAATTATCTGAATGAACAAGCCACAGTAGTTGTAAATGAGCCAGGTATGATGGCTAAGGCTTGTACTCTTAAATCCTTGGGAGGCTGAGACAGGAATGCTGTCAAAAGTTGGAGACCAATCTGGGCTGTACACCAAGTGCTAGGCTAAGGAAGGCTATATATACATCAAGGCCCTGCCTCAGAAAAAAAAAAGGAAAGGAAAGAGCCAGAGAAGGTAGGATAGTCTGAATGACAAAGGCCCACATAGGCTCACAGGGAGTGGCATTATTGGAGGTGTGGCCTTGTTGGAGGACGTATGTCCCTGGGAGTGGGCTTGGAAGTTTTAGAATAAGAGTTTCTGTGGCCATGGTGTCCCTTCCCAGCAACAGAAACCCTAAGACAGAAGTGAAGCTTGGATCTTTATGTTTCCACTGTTTGTATTGACAAACAGAAACAAAGAAAAGAAAGGAAGGAGAGGAAACTCTCAGCATCCTATCTGTTATTAATTTCCAACCTTTCTGAGATATTTAGCCTTCAGAGCCTAAGAACTAATTACACAATTTCTCTTACTCCCTTGACTTCACAGTGTGCCTAAAGCCTAGATTTCATGCCTGTGAGTGAGGACTGAGCCCATGTCTGTATCCTCAACTTCCCTTGCTTTATGTGACACCTTTTTCTCTACAGTGAAGCCAAGCAGGAAGTTCGGCAGAGGAAACACCTGATGGCACGGTTCGTTGGCAGGGATGTGCATTACACTCCTTTCTCTGATGTCTTTTAAAGGCAGAATTACCTTCATTAGACCGTCTAAGGCAGGGTGTTCAGAGGACCTGTTGTGGACTAACCAACAGGGTAAGAAGCGGCAGGGGCTGGAGAGATGGCTCGGTGGTTATGAGCACTGACTGCTCTTGCAGAGGCTCCGGTCCCAGCACCCACATAGCGGCTCATCACTGTCCATAACTTCAGTTCCAAGGAATCTGACGCCCTCTTCTGACCTCCTTGGGCACCAGGTGTGCATGTGGTACACAGACATACATGAAAGAAACACACTCACACACATAAACTTTTTTTAAAAAATTTAAATGTTAAAAACAATTAAAAATAAAAAGTGGCAAAGACTGGGAACAGAACTCACGTCCTCTGCAGAAAGAAACAAGTGCCTTTAACCACTGAGTCATCTCACTAGCTCCTAGACACGCTTTTGAATCTTGTTCTGAGTAGAAAGAAGAAATAAAACTCTAACAGTAAAATAATGTTCACGCGGTTCTTCAGGCAAGCCTGATTCCAATTGCAAAATTACCGACACAAACGCAATCACATATGCCCAGTTTACTGATTTGATAGACCACAGGTGATGAAGGGTCAGGAGCCCACAGAAGGTTAATGCTTACAGGTGCAAAAGTTCCAGAAAATGGAGGAGAATCAAAAATATCAAGCCGTTTGACTTTCTGCTTCTAGGCTCTCTGTAACAACCAGGAAGTATGAATCTAGATGACGGAATACTGTAATTGTTCAAATGCCAACTCCCAAATCGCTGAAGGAGAAACCAGAAGCAGTTGTACTGTTTTTAATTAGGAACTAAAACCTACTGAAACAATAACGTGTCAACATTAGCTCCTTCCAGAGATGAAATGCAACCTTCGGCTAGTTAGTCTTCTCCTAGCATTGACGTACAAGCCTGAATTCTGCACTATGTACTCTCATGCCCTGCCCTTAAACACCAGGCACCCTCAGAGAAAATCTCCATCCTGGTTTTCACTAAACGCTGCTTCTGGTTCACAAGTCCCTAAGAGTGGGAAGGGCCAAAGCATGTAAGAAAGACAGAGAAGCCATCGCTTCCTTTAGTCAGAATGTAAGCAAGACCAGAGGAAAATGGCCACCCTGAGAGGGCAAGAACCCTTCCTCCCTTTCCATAAAGGGACACACACTGGCAGGATGAAGGAGCAACATCAGTGTTACTCCAAAACCCTCGAAAACGCAGTGTCTTCCCTAGGCCCACACCCCTCCCTACTCCCCTTTAATGGATTTTGGTTTCCTCCCAAGCCCTGTTTCCCAATCTTCTATGACTCTCCTGTTTACTCTGCTTGGTGTTTGTTTTACAGCCCTCTTTGATGGATTATAACAGCGGTTCTCAACCTGCCTTAATGCTGCCACCCTTTAATACAGTTCCTCATGTCGGGTGACCCCCCCCCAACCATAAAATTATTTTTGCTGCCACTTCATTACTGGAATTTTGCTTCTGTTATGAATCGTAATATAAACAGTTGATATACCAGATATCTGGTGTGCCACCCCTGTGGGGGTCGGGACCCACATGTTGAGAACCTCTGGATTGTAAGCTCCCAGGAGCAAAGATTTTTTTTTTCTGAGTTTCATTTTTCTAACTGAGAATCGCTGCTGTCTGAGACGAGTGCCCAGGACACAGGTGCTGCCTGACAGGTGCGTGCTGGATACATCAATGGCACCACTCTTAACCATCTCTCAGCCCCGTGGAACCCCATCCTTCTGCCTCCCATCTTGATACATGAACCAAGCATCCTTTAAGGAGGCCAGTAACAAAGGAGGCAGGCATTGATAACAAACAGCACAAGAAGAGGCAAGTTCACCCCTGGACACGCCTGTCATTGTTGCTGCTGCTTACTAATGCAGAGGAGGGATTATCCAGCACATTTTAGAAGTAACAGACTAGAAGACATGAAAGAAATCTCATTAAGCTCCTACCTGGTTTTTCTCACTGTTTCCAACATGTGGAGAACTTCTTCAAGATGGTGGCTCCCTTAGGACACACTCAATGTTTTGCTTTGTTCCTCAACTAGAATCTTCAGAAGAGGAATACTGTACTTCCTCGATAATTACATTTCTCTAGATGTGGTGGGGCACAGCTAACCCAGAACTCAGGAGACTAAGGAAGTTGATATGAGTTCAAGTCCAGCCCGGGCTACATAGCAAGTTAAAAGCAAACTGGAGCTACATGTATGCATATATGCTTGACTCAAAATCTCAAGGGTCAGGAGAGAGCCCTGCCCTAGCATGCACTGGGTCCCAGGGCCATTCCAAACTCTGCCACACCACATAACGTAAAATCTAAATATACCACAGAATATATCCTGTGACTTTCACCATTTTTCCCTTTGTAACTTTCCCACGGTGCGAATGTTAAGGAAAACTTACAGGTGTACAATAGATGCACTGGCATTCTTGGAGCATGGTCATCTTGTCCAGAGACTGTTCACACAGGCAGAGCTTGCAAGTGACAAGGGGGGCAGGAATCAGCTCTCCAGAGGCTGGGTTTTCAGCAGTCATGGTCAGACACTGGAGCCCATCCACGGAGCCCATCAGCCTGTCTTCAGCCTCCTCTGTCCCTACAGGAAAACCCAAAGTAAAAAATGTTATTGCTATCGGTACAGCTAACGCAAAAGACCTGTATTTGGGGGTCTGGCTGAGCAATCCTCATTCCTCAACCCTCCGTGATTTCTAAAAAAGTCCAGGTGATGCATTTCTGAGAATGGAGGGATGGAGTGTGATCTTGGTAGGGTCTTCCCCAAGCCCTGAAATTTAAGGTCATCACCTCATTGCCCTGATTCATATCATGTAAGCTAGCCGTGGGAGTGAAATGGATTCAAGACAGGGAACAGACGTTGGTCAAGTGTACAATTCCAGGTGGGCAGGATGTAAGTTTGGAGAACAACAGTACAACACAGTGACTCCAGCTAATAAGAATAAGAGCATTGTATACTTGGCAATTGCTGAGAGCAGATTTTTAAATGATTCTCACCAGGAAAACAGAAATAAGCATGAGAGGTGATGATTACATTAATGTTCTTGATTTACTCATTTCGTGTGTATGCATACTATCTTAAAACACTGTGTGTCATTACTACTATGCCTTATAAAGCCGGCACAGAAGATAGGAAATTAGTACTATAAACTAACATTCCATTTGGGAGGTAGAAGCAGTGGTTTGAAGGAGAAATGTCCCCCCAGAGAGTCGCATATTTGAACAACTGGTCCCCAGTTAGTGGTGCTGTTTGAGGAGGCTAGGAAGCCTTTAGGAGGTAGGAAGGAGCCTGGAGGAGAAAGCATGGGCTTTGAGAGTTATAGCTTCACCCCATTCTTAGTTCATTCGATGTGTCCTGGGGTGCCAAGGAACTGTGAACAGCCAGCTTCCAGCTCTGGCTACCTACAGCCATGCCATCCTCACCATTATGGACTCTAGCCCTCTGGAACCATTAACCAAGATAAACTTTCTTCCTGAAGGTGCTTCTGGGCATGGTATTTTATCATAGCAACAGAAAGGTCACTAACATAGTACATCACTACAATCACTACAGTTGATTCGACAGCCTGATACTTACAAACAGGATGTCGCTCCAAAAAAAAAAGGTTCAAGAACTACCAAATGGGATGGGCTGCAGCTGAGTAGTACAGCACTTGTTTAGGATGTGTGAGGCCCTGAGTTCATCCTCAGGAACACGAGAAAGAAATGATCATGTGTTCCGGCAATTCTATTTCTGGGTATATGCTCCCAACAGAACTGATATCAGCGTCTAAAGGAGGCATTTCTATATCATTGCATTATTAGTACTATTCAGAGAAGCATTATTCATGACTGCCAGAAGAGAAATCAAACCAAACACACATCCACAGATGAATGAACACAGTGTACCAAGCATAAGAAGAAACAATGCAATCAAGAGACACAGTAAACACAGGATATATAAGGCTGCTACTAACCTAGTAGACCATTTTGCAAATTAAATAAATAAATACTTTTATTTGCCAGAAGTACACACTAAAACATTAATATAAGGTATAGTAGAATAAACATATAAGCCATTAACATAGTTTCTTCATTATTCACTACACACAATTATATATGCTATTTATGACTGGTACACTTATATGTTTGTTTACACCAGTGTCACACAAATGTGGGTAATGTGTTAAGTTACAACATTATGACAGCTATAGATGTCACTGTGAGATGAGACTTTTTAGCAACATGAATATCTTTTGGGGCCATCACTATATACATGGTTCTTCATTGATGGAAATATCAGGATGAACATCACAACTTATATAGAGATACAAGAACACTAAAGCAAGAATGAAAACAAAATTGGAGGTGACAGAAAAGGGAAAAGTCAATGAGATCTTCGTTCACCAACTAGAACATGTCAACAGTTACTAACCCTAGTAACCTAAGTAGTAATAGATGACTTGGTTCAAAATAAATTAAAGGGGAAACTAAAATCCAATGTGGAAGGCATGCTATTCCTGAGCAAAAAACCAATAAAATTCAAGACTCCGTGTTCTCATTTTACTAATGATTAAAGAGCTATCATCCGAGAGCAAACTAAAACCCAATTAATGCACACATCAGGCTTGAGACTTTGAGAGTTCAGATTTCCGATTTGGTGAAAGAGAGAGATATTGGAGAGAGGAGAGAGAGAGAGAGGAGAGAGAGAGAGAGAGAGAGAGAGGAGAGAGAGGAACGAGGAGAGAAGAGAGAGAGAGAGAGAGAGAGAGAGAGAGAGAGAGAGAGAGAGAATGATGTCACCTTTTTCTAGACTATGGCCAGATAATCATCACTCGGTCATCTTCCCAATGCACCACTCTTAAGGTCTCACTAATTTCCCCCTAACTACATCTTCTTCTCATCTGAATATAGTAAATTCTTCCTGAGTAGGGTAACAGGGACTTTCACAACTCAGAACCACCTCAGACCTCAAATATCAATTACCCTTCAGAGCCAACTAGAGCCAGGCATGGTGGCACACATCTATAATCCCAGAACTCAGGAGGCAGAGGCAGGAGAATCTTTAGTTCAAAGTCAGCCTGAGCTGTACAGTGAGATCACTGTAAATAAATAAGAATTTAAGATGCCAATTGTGGGGGGGGGGTGCTATTGTGAAGACACAATGCTGTTCTTCAAATCTGGGTACTGCTCATTTTCTTATGGCCTTGCCTGGGATTGCTTTCTAGAAGGAAACTGCATATAGGGCTATTTAAAGCTGTGTGTGTGTGTGTGTGTGTGTGTGTGTGTGTGTGTGTGTGTGTGTGTTGCCATGGTACACTCCTGTGGTCAAATGACAATAGGAGGGAGTTGGTTCTCTCCAGGGACTGAACTGTGTGGATTCTAGGAACCAGCTTGAGTTGAAAGGCTGACACTGGAAGTGCCTCTCACTGCTAAGATATCTCACTCTCTATATGGGACAAAATTTTTAATGTATTCCTGAAAACATAGACATAACTGGGTACCTCTTATAAGGTGTCAGGCACAGTTGTGGTTTGTTTTGTTTGTTTATTTTCTGAGACAGAGTCTCTCTATGTAGCGTTGGCTGTCCTGCAACTCTCTATGCAGACAAGGATGGCCTCAGACTCACAGAGATCCACCAGCCTCTGCCTTCCAAGTGCCAGGATTAAAGGTGTGCGCCACTCCACATGGCTCACAGTCATGTTTTTTAGACAGAACTATTGATTGTATTAAACAATATCTACTGAAATCTAAACATGTCTCTAGTCATAGCTAAGAGTTTACTCCTTAGTTTGTGAGTTACCTGCCTAGAGGCCATCAAACCAAAGTTCTAAGAAGACTGAAAAGTAAGCCATATTTATACATAAAATATTTAAAACATAAAACCCTTTTACATTTCAGAGACGATGGATAGATGGTCTCACTAGCCACTCCATCCCCCTCACTAGCCACTCCATTGTAGGCATACAGGCATTTCATCCCCTTTCCCTTTCAGGCTTCAAGAAAAGCCTTCCTTCCAGAGAGAGCTGCCCGCTCACTCAGACTGGCCCACTGGCTTGTGTGGCTTGTTCTGCCTCAGATCTCACACTCTTAAGTCTGAGATAGCAAAGGGATTTGATTTATGCACCCTCCCACTTGTAAGGTAACAATCATAATTACCTTTACAGTTATTACAAATGTAACTGTGCATCTCACTGGGTGTCCAGAATCCCCTGGGAAAGAATTTTGGCAGAGAGTACAAGGGTGTGCTGGAAAGAAGAGAATTCTGGCAGCTGCCTTCGGGTTTCAGCTTTCAGAGGCTTGTGGCAGGTTTCACTTGTTTATATATACCTAGCTCTATGGCCAGGCCGTGCGAGGAAGGAAGACTGCTTTCAACCATCCTGTACAAAATTACCAGGAACAGAGAGGCCTTCTATCTGCTCCCAGTGTCTCTTGCACCACGAAGCGTTTGTTATGAGAAGCAAGTGCTGTCTGATAGGAAAGGGCAGGCAAGTCGCTTCCCTCCTGTGTTTTCATTAGGCTTGCCAAAGAAAGGAATACTTGAGAAGCTGTGCTAGAAGCACAGGACGCAGGAGGAATTTCCATATTCTGCTGAAGGCCTGAAAAAGCAATCTGCTCCCGAAACTCCGAAGGCGGTGAGAGCCAACATTCAGAGTATTTTTAACTTAGGTAGCTTGTGCCTGTTTGACTATTCAGAATCAGACAGTTACTGCGTGTGTGTGTGTGTGTGTGTGTGTGTGTGTGTGTGTGTGTGTGTGTACACACAAGATGATCTAATTGGAAGGAAAAGCATTTGATTAGGGTACTAATGTAGTTATTTGGGAATCTCTCTACGTTGTCTTAGCACCTCGCAAAACATTTACAAAAATGGACAGAGCACAGTTACAGCGACTGAACAAAAGAGAGAGCACCAGCAAAGTGAGTCGGCCAGGGAGTATTGATAAACCAGAACATCAGTACAAGTCTGGTAGTTCATCTGTGCTGAGGTCTTAATTCCCAGCTATGCTCCAGTGACTCGAGAGCAAGGACCAAACAGAAGAGGAATCACATGAATGCTCTCAAAATGTTGATGTGCCCTTGTAAGGCGCTGGGCTATTGTACGAGGAGGCTGGCTGCAGAGCTACAGGAGGGAGCTTCCGAGGGAAGGCTTTGAGAAGGGCAGGCCCTGTGGCAGTGCAGCTCACGTGCCAGTTTGTGTAACGGAGACAGGGTCTCGGGCTTTGTCTACTCTAGAAGAATTAGCAGAATGGAAGACGGCGATCTGAAGTTCTCGCCTCTGCCTTGGTAAGAAGTCTCTCCCAAGACTGGCTAAGCACAGCAGTGAATGCATGTGGCTGTCCCTCAGCATTCACAAGGTATCAACTCAGAACATCCTCCCCTCGGGTGCCACAACTCAGACGCTCGTGTCCCTTATACGAAATGGCACGGTATCGCACATAACCAGCACATACCCTCCCGAATGCCTTAAATAATAGCTAATGCAATATAAAGGCCATACGAATAATCATCATATTGTATTGTTGAGGAAATGATGACAAGAAAAGTCTGCATAAGCTTAGTACACGTACAACTGTTTGTTTTTGTTTTTGTTTTTTAATATTCACTTCTTAAGGGATGGAGTGGCACAGGCATCCTACGGTGCACAGTGTGGAGGTCAGAGGGCAACTTGCTGGGTAGTTTTCTCCTTCCACAATGTAGGTCTCAGGAATCAAACCCAGGTTGCCAGGCTTGGCGGCAGCAGGGGTCCTTACCAACTGGATCGTTTTGCTGGTCCTTTCTGAATAGCTATTAAAAATTGTTTTACTTTCTCACTATTATTGGTCCATATGTATGTATGTATAGTGTGTGTGTGCGTGTGTATGTGTATGTGCATGCGCGCATGTGTGTGCGTGCATATGTGTGTGTGTGTTTGGCAGTGCCAACAGGAGCCAAAAGAGGGTGTCAGATCCCCTAGAGCTAGAGCCACAGATAATCAATCTGATAAAGATGCTGGGAACCAAGCTCTGGTCCTGTGCAAGAGCAATTTTTGCTCTTAACTGTTGAGCCAATTTTCCAGCCTCACTTTCTGAATACTTTCGACCCGCCATCAAAATCCACAGATTTGGAACCTCAAAATGCAGACGCTGATTGTACTGTTGTTGACCTTTGTGCTGCAGTGCAGTGGAGTAGTTTATTTTAGCTACTGGCTCATGTTTTTTTTTTTAACAGGACCAATTGACGACTTAACTAGTGCTGGGTAAGGCTAGTAAACTGCCGCCATTAGCCGTTAGCTGAAGCTGCGCTCTAAACCGCGTCTAGAATGGCAGGCAGGTGTAGTCACTGGGAGCGTAGCTAGAGCAATAGCGAGGGCAGTGGAGGTGCTAAGGAAGGCAAGGGCTCCTGGCAGCCCTCCACAGTAGGCAGTGTGCTTCCCTTTCCTACTTGGCTCTCTGACCAGTGTTCCGATCATTCGGGGACAAGATGAACCAGTGTGTTTCAGTAACTCACCAGCAGGTTCCCTGCACACCCCACGACAGCAAGAGCGGGTGGATCACGGGCAGACTCACCAGTACTCAGAGAAAGACGACTTCTGAAGCATGGTTCATACCTATGCAGCTGCCTCTCAAGCGAATAGTGCTCAAAGCCAGGGAGCACAAACAAGATGTTCCTCATAATGGACTTGGTGGCTATTGATACCAGAGATGAGGGCATCTTCAGTGGCATCGGCAAGCCCAAGAAATATTTAGTTCTTAGATACGATGGGCATTGATGCCCATCCCCCTCGACCTCAAGGCAGTAGGGCTGAGAAATGTGGCTTGAAAAGGACGTCTCTCTTCTCCCTAATCTCATGGCTTCAGCCAGAGAAACTGAGAGACAAAGACCAGACACCTAAGCCGACAATTCCTTCGTCTTAAAACCTTCATCTCCACAGTTTCAATGACAGAAGTAAGAGCACAACTTTGTTAACTTGCAGACCACAATCTTCTGGGAACGGCACTGATCCGTGAACTCAGTCATGCACTGCTTAACAACTGGGAAGATCTGGTCACTGTGTGAGCACCCTCGTGCACCACACAAGCCTAGCGGGCATGGATGGGTCACTCAGCCTGGCTTTTCATTGTAATAAGAGACATGGTGAACACAAGACAAGAGAGCCCACCTGTGAAAGGTGGCATGAAACTTCACAGAGGACACTTTTTAAATACACAGTGGTAGTAGACTCAATAACAATAAAAACACAACACAATCAGTAACGTTACCATCATCAACTATTGCCTATCAGATGTAACTGTATGGCCTGTGCTGCTGTGCAACAGGCATTCCAGTGCCTTTGATTACGCCGGAACAGTCACGACACATACAGAATTTACTGTGGCACCTCACTCAGCTATAGGAATACACTTGCTTTGTTATAATCAGTGGGACTCCCATCACATGCACAGAAAGTAGGCGATATGTGCAACTGTTATACCCAGTGTATAACTATCACCATCATCTTTTTGTTGGGTGGAAAAGAAGGAAGAACATGAGGAAGGAGGCATGGGAGCATCTTTAGGGAAGGAGCAGCGTCCCACGTAGCCCAGGATAGCCGTGAGTTTCAACATTCTCCTGACTCTATCTCCTGAGGGCAAGGATTGTAGGCAAGCACTATCGCACCTGGCCTTATGTGGTGCTGGGGCCTGGGCCTGGGATTCATGCACACTAGGCAAGCACTCCACTGGCTGAACTTTATCTACAGTGCCAGGAAGGGTGTCTGAAGTCTCACCAAGGACTATTTCCTAAAGAATAAATTCGCTGCTTACAATCCACAGATGAATAAAGTCCAGGAAACTATTTTAATGAGACCCAACTTTAAAATGTTTTCTCTACAGAATAAATGTTGGAAGAGATAGGTGAACATGACCGTGTGTGTGTGTGTGTGTGTGTGTGTGTGTGTGTGTGTGTGTGTGTGTTTATATCATGACATAGTAACCCTAACCCTCCAGGGTATAGTGCATCTGAGATGTCTAGTTTTATCCTTATAAAACACTGTTCCCTTTTCTCAAAAAAAATAAAAATAAAAAAACTCAATTCCTTTTTCTTGTCCTTATTCCATGTTCTCTTTATTCTGCAGAGTGAGGTCCAAGATGTAGAAACCCATTCCAGTTTTCACAGCCATACAAACTTACCAGAGAAGGTAGGAGTGTGTATGAGGCCTATAGCTCGCTGTTCTTGGCACTGTGACTTTACACTCACCATGACAGCTCCCTCCTCACCACCGCCATGTCCTGCCCACCCCTTTCTTTAATCATTGGTTCTCTCACCTCCCACAAGTATTCACCCAGCCCCACTGAATAATTTTCTTCCCCCTTGCCTGGCACAACAACAAAGCCCCAAAGCAGGAAGGAATGCCTCTGACAGGCAGGTTGGACAATAATGTAATTAACAGACCGAGGCGACGTGGCGCTTCAGAAAGCTACACAAAACAAGGCTCAGGCTGACTTCTAGGGTCAGGACATTACCAGGAAACCACAGTCACCAAAGCATGAATGTCTAAACCAAAAAGAAAACTTCTCTCCAAATGAATAAAAGCATATATAAATATTGTTCCCTCCTGTAAAACTTGTAAGCTTCCACAGAAATTTTAATGAGAAACAAATTTTCATGAGACCAGCTTGGAAGTGGAATTGCTGACCTCCCACTGAAGGAGGTTTGGGACAGATTTTTGCATTGCCTTTCCCAAATAATCTTGTAACCGGAATCTATAATGGAAGAAACAAAGTCAAACCACAGTAAACCAAATTCCATACCTGTTAGACAATGGGATATTAAGGTGATAAAACCCAGCCCCTATGTACAGAAGGAAGCTAGTTGGGGACATTCTCAGCAGATGATGTCACATAATACAGGAAAACTTGTGGGTCTGTAGTTTCAGTCACCATTCCATGAGAGAGAGGAGTGAATTCCCTTGCTCTGTCTTCTCGATGAACAAGTTGACGCAAAGGTCCAGTTCAAACTCATGACTTCAGGGGAATTAATTAGACTTCAGGGATGCAAACCATCCAAAGCATGTTCCTAATCAATATGACCAGACATGGAACCTCCTTGCTCTACACATGAGGTGTGTGATTGATTCGAGTGGTGTTTTCCACCTAAACCATGGCCTGGAGAGATGGCCCAGCAGTTACAAGTCCTTACTGCTCTTGAAAAGGACCCAGAACCCACAGTATGGATCCCAGCACCACAGTAGGTGACTAACAACATCTGTAATTCTATCTCCGGGGGATCTGATACCCCCTGGGCTCTACGGGCGTCTGCGTATACATACATGGTGCACCCAAACTCACACAGGCACATGTACATCAAATAGATTAAGTATTTTAGTAATAAGAAAGGGGGAAAAAAAAGAATCCAATTACACACAAGAAACTGTTTATACCATGTTGGAGGAGTGCTGGTCACTTTTACTCTCTGAAATGTAGTTTTTCACTTTGTTTGTTTTAAGACTTTTTTTTAATGTGTATGACTGTTTTGCCCACATGTATGTACATGAACCACATGGATGACTGATGCCCACAGAGGCCAGAAGAAGGCATCAGATGCCCTGAAAATGGAGTTACAATGTGGGTGCTAGGAACCAAAGCTGGGTCCTACATCCCCTTAACTTCTGAGCCACCTCTCCACTCCCCAAGCTTTATGTTTTTAATAACTACTGAAGTGTGCTGCAGTAGCTTTAGAACTACTCAAAGTCCGGTTAACAATAGCAAATGCCAAATTTAAATGAAAAAGAAAAGTTAGTATAAAAGTAACATCTCACCTAAAGGTGAAAATAAATTAATAAGCGGGGTGTGGTGGCACACACCTGTGATCCTAGCACTTGGGAGGCAGAGGCAGGTGGATCGCTGTGAGTTCGAGGCCAGCCTGGTCTGCAAAGTGAGTTTAGGACAGCCAAGGCTACACAGAGAAACCCTGTTTCAAACAAACAAACAAACAAAAAACCCAAAAAACAAAAACAAATTAAAATAGGAATGTGAGATAGCTCAGCTAGGAAAGGCATTTACAGACAAGTCTGACCTCTCGATTTTGTTCCCCAGAAGCCACAAGGTGAAAGGTCCTGTAAATCGTCCTTTGACCCTCCATACACACAATCAATCCATCAGTAGGGTCCGTTTTTTTTTTTTTTTAAATCTAACATAAATGCTCAAGGCTGAGGGTGTAGGTCAAGGGGAGAGGACCAAACTATCATGTGTGGGGTCTTGGGTGTAAACCTCTGCACTGCAAAATCAGACAAAGTGAGACAAACAGACGCAGGCGCGGTCACAGCTCCAACTTACATAAGACTCAAATGATATCAGGAAAAAACAGCATCAAAAATCAAGTAAGAAAAAGCACGTGGCTGAAATGAAAAAACATCAAAACAGTTTTTGTATTCCGGTAAAACAACATAAATAGAGGTTTCCACCTAATCCAAACTTGCTTCCAAGGTACCAATTCCCCCAGGACAGAGGCCATCACATCTTGCACATCTTTATGTCCCCCAGCATCTAGCACCTTGGAAAGAGTCACTCAACAATAGATCAATTTTGTGACTATATTCTAAAGGCCTGGTTCGCATCCGCATTTACTCCTAATAAATCAAAAGCAGAGACATTGGGTAAGTTAGTATAACTAGGAAGTGTCTACAAGCTAAGGCAGAAATCTCCAGAGAAAATGTCTCTAAACTGCAGAGCAGTAGCCTCAGACACCCACTCCTTAAAGTGCTAAGCATGACTTGAGTGGCAGCCTGGTCCCTTGCCCACATCCAGAATAATCAGTTGCACAAAGTAGGGTCAGTCTGCAGAACGGTTGAGACTCTGCCCTTGCCCCAGCTCCTGAGGGGGGATGATTCCTGTCCGCTGCCTTAGCTGGTTAGATACCAAATACCAGGAATCCCACCTAAGGAGAGAACACGTGGTCATATCAAAGCGAGGGGAGACACAGAAGGCTGGACTAGCAGAAGCTTCAGAGAAACAATCCCCAGTGTGTCTAAATGTTCCTAGGCTTCTAAAATATTGAAACAATTTTTCCAGAAAGAAATTTCAAATACACTTTTTTTTTTTCCTGATTAAAAGTATTCACACTGTTGAAAAGAAAGATGTTTTCCAGGAAGCTGGACGGTCTTGCTGGGTAGATAAAATAAACTTTTTTCTTTCTAGAGAGCGCATACTCGCCCTTTCGCTTGTACAATTTGGCCATAAAAACCAGACTCATAATCTGAGATCCCAAAACTGATTATTTTTAAAAGACATGTCTTACGCTGACCTAGTTTAGAAATCTGGATGCCTTGAGAACTGCCAGTGAACGGAGGCCATTCATGAGAATGAGGCTTTGGAATGCTCAGAATATTCTTCGGGGCTCAGCACAAAGATAGTTGGCATCAATGACTGTAAATATTTGTAAAAAACCCTGGGTAAATGGTCAGTGTTTGGCCACACTAAGGCCTGCCTTCCAGCCTTGACTTATCTAGGGTGACTGGCCTGGGGGATTTTTAGGTCAAGTTTTCTCTTACTATTTATTTTAAATAAAAAGCCAAGCATGCCCATTCTGCTACTTAACAACTTTTTCACGTTCACTGCACATGTTAAATCTTGCTATTCTTCACTCATTCAGATAGGCACTTAGAAGGTGCTTAAGAAACAGAACTAACTCATTCTTTCTCCCTCTGCTTCTCGGTCTCTCCCTCCCTCCCTCCCTCCCTCCCTCCATCACTTCCAACTTGATGCTCACTCAAAAGCAGAAAATGCCAACCAAAGGTGCACAAGGGTAGGAGGTGGATGAACTGGTAGCCTTGGACTTCATAATGTAGCTGTCTCCAAGCGGCTTTATGGATCTGCCTTGGATTTCATTCCTCCTTTTCCCTCTCTTTCTCTTCAAGGTCGTTTCAGAAATACTTAAGGGTCTGATCCCCATGACAGAAAGGAATAAGGTTTACAAAGACCCAGGAAGGAGGTAGGAACCAGCTAGGAATGGATGCAGAGACCAAGAAATTCACCTCAGAGAAAGCTGCAGCAGCTACTTTAGCTGCCAGCAACCCAGTGGAGACTGGCTGGACTCCTTTCGCCTCTTACCCACACCCTAAAAACTGAGTCATCTCAAAGTTCATTTATTTTGCTTCTGGGCAGGGACACCCCTCATCCGCTGCTTCAGAAATGCTGAAGACATCGTTCAAACCTCCCCGTGTTCACATCAACAGTCAGAAATGCCTAACCGGAACCCCGATGGCCGTGTTAAGATTTACAGCTCAGGTTTTGATAAGGTACCTGGGGCTGAAAGCAAGGAGAAAGTGACAGGCGCAGTGGAAACACACAGAGGACTGTACTCTGAGAAATGGGCGGATAGAGGGGTGTGCATCATGAGGGCTGACAGCGGAATCTCTGAGACTACCAAGAAAAGGGGCCCTGGATGGGGCTAGCCAAGATACCTTTCCTCCGTGAAAACAGATCAGTTTCATTTTACTATCAACTTGAAAACAGGGCAGAGCCTCAAAATCAATTTCTCTCTCTCTCTCTACCTCTCTCTCTCTCTCTCTCTGTCTCTCTCTCTCTCTCTCTCTCTCTCTCTCCCCTATCAGCAATTACCTGATAAAAAATAATCACTATACCATACTGTGTAGCCCAGACTCCACCGTTAACGTAACATAATAGTCATAGCTTTGTGTGTCAACATGTTACTGTGCATTTCCAAATAACAGAAGGTAGACAGCCAAGACAATGCCAACTGTCAGTCTCTCCTCAAGAAACACCAGAGGACTGGTCCAATATGCAATTTATGACACAGTTTATAAAGACCGTCTTATTAGAAATGAAACTAATTTGTTTCGACCTTTTCAAAGGCACTTGTTTTTGGTTTTGTCTTTTTAAAGTTAACAGGTGTTTGAGGCACTCAAAATGCATGCAGTTCTGCATGGCTTAAGCTATGGAAACAGAATTTAGCAAAATCCACGGAGTAGTAGCCTCAGTCCTGTCCCTGTCCTAAGCTAGCAGCCTTCCTGGCTTGCACCGCCTGCATCCTGAGCACAAACACCCCTTCTAGACCTACCTGGCTGGGGCGGAGGTCCTCGGACTGCTGTCTTCTCTCTAGCAGGTCCAGCCTGGGCCAGCCTGGGCAGCTGGCACACGGGGGAGGAGGGACTCTCTCATTCTCTTCCCCCTCTCGCAGCGCAGCATGCTCTGCCTGCCTGACAGCTTTACACTTGTGCAGGATTGCCACAGGACTCCACGCCCAGACCTACAGCTCGGGAAGAGGAGGAGTCCCTCTCCGCCTCCTTGTCTTGACAGGCAGGAACCTTGCAGAACCAGCCAGCAGCTTTGGGCGCAGCAGTCAGAGCGTTTATTTATACAGGAAGCTCGGCGCCGCACTTCCTACTTTCCATCTGGGTCGCTCTTCGACTGCAGGTGATAGCCTTAACCCTGTCCGATCCCACGCAGGCAGAGCGCAAAGCGACTGCTCTGGGCTTGGGATCTGGGGTCGACCGGGAACCCCGAGCAGGGCGGCAGTAGCCACCCCACTGCGCTTCCTCTTTCCCGCCCACAAGCTTCTCTTTGGCCTTTAGCTCTTGCTGTCTTTCTGTATGTATCTTCACCGGCCACCACCTTTTCTCTTTTACTTTTAACAGCCTCCTCCGCTCCCCCTCAAGCTCCACCCTCCCACCCCACCCCCACCCCGCCCCTGGCACATCTTCTCAAGTGTGTACCTGTCTGTCCCTGTCCCCGTGCATGTGATGTGGGCAAATGTAGTTAGGAGAGGTCTTAGTTTACTTAACCATGATTTCACTTCAAGTGTCAACAAATGGTGTGAAAAGCGCACCAGTAACGAAACTAGTTGGTTTCTTTCTTAATGACAATCCAGAAGCAGGAGTAGCATGCCATAACTGTGGGCACTTAATTAGTACTGTGCTTTTAATGAATGGAAGGCTCCTCCCTCTCACTGCCGGGGATAGGGGGTGGGGGGGGAGGGGGAACCCATAGGTCACAAATACAGGCCCAAACCAGTTTGAAAAGAGCCTTCCTCTGGCACAGGGATTTTTCTGTGGGCTCTCTGCAACCTTGCTTCATACTTTAGCAGCTAACGAAGGCCTGAGAGGAATGGGCTCACAGATGCCAAAAAACTAGTGCCCTTGAAAAGGTGGAAGCAGCAGGGCAGTGGTGGCGCAGGCCTTTAATCCCGGCAGAGGCAGAGGCAGAGGCAGAGGCAGAGGCAGAGGCAGAGGCAGAGGCAGAGGCAGAGGCAGAGGCAGAGGCAGAGGCAGGCAGATCGCTGTGAGTTCAAGGCCAGCCTAGTTTACAAAGTTAGTCCAGGACAGCCAAGGCTACACAGAGACATCCTGTCTTGAAAAACCAAAAAAAAAAAAAACACACAAAAAAAAAAACCAAAACAAAACAAAACCGAAAGAAAGAAAGAAAAAGGTGGAGCAAATTATTTTCATTTTTAATAAAGGCCAAGCAGTGATGGTACACTCAGGAGGCAGGGGCAGGCATATCTCTGAGTTTGAAGCCAGCCTGGTCTACAGAGTGACCAGGACAGCCAAAGCTACACAGAGAAACCCTATTTTGGCGCACCGCCTCCCCAAAAAAAGAGGGGACCTAAACTCATACAACTGAAGGACATTTGAGCTTGCAAAGATATTTGAACCCAAACAAGTAAGTTTAAAGACAGTGCATGGGGAGGTTTAAGTGTCTGGCTCAAGGGAGACCTGAAATTAGGTCAGAATCTGGATTAGTGAGAAAGATAAGTATTTAGTGAAGACTATGAGGAAGAACAGCTGGCTTCAGATTAGGGCCCCAAATCACCTCCCTCCAGAAAGATTGTTGGTATAGTAACCATTCCCGATGGAAAAGAGACAGGAAAGATAAACAGAACCCTTCCTAACAGGGCAGATCGTTCCTTAGGGTTGATGCCAATCTCCCGAGCCTCAAGCCAAAGTTCAACACAGAGTCCACTTTCTCCATCACCCTGCAATTAAGGTGCTGGCTCTTATCAGCAAGATAAGGGAGAAGCCACCGCCAATATGAATGAAAATACAGGTTAGGCAATAATCATGCTGCTTTTGGACACAGTGACACACACACACACACACACACACACACACACACACACACACAACTGAACATCGCCATTAATTATTTTCAACCATGCAAATTTACAAAAATTGCAGTCAAAGTTTAACACTAAATATGCTGAGAGTTGCAAGAATACACAAATGACTCTTTCAGATCTGTTTAAGGGGTCTGTAGGTAAACAGTCATCCTCCCATGCCCCAGTGTTTACCCTCTCAGATAAGCTGCCTGGGGCTAGGAAGATAAAGGTAAGGAAGACAATAGCCCTGTCCCCTAAGACTTCTCAGTCCAGGTGAAAGTGAGACAAACAAACCATTGTGACAATGCAGCACACTTGAAGACCACATGCTGTGGCAACTAAGGGAAGAGTCAACAAGGCAATCAAGAAATAGACCTTTCAGAGTCAGTCACCTTGAGCAGGGAGAGTGCTGTGGGCCAACCAGGGGCTGCAGGGGAGTGGGAGTGCAGATTGAAAAATGCAGACTACCAAGGCACTGCTGGTTTCTCCAGTTCTGATCCGCTCCTGTACCAGGGGTCTAATCAGGCCTATGTCTTCCTCCCTTCTGAATAGACCAGAGGCCCCATCTAAACAGCCTTCCTGCAGCAGCTCCCCTCTCCAGGTGGCCATTATTTCCTGGGACATTGACACAGCAGCCAAGTTTATTGGTGCTGGGGCCGCCACAGTTGGTGTGGCTGCATCAGGGGCTGGCATCGGAACAGTGTTTGGTAGTTTGATTATTGGCTATGCCAGGAACCCGTCTCTCAAGCAGCAGCTCTTCTCCTACGCCATCCTGGGCTTTGCCCTGTCTGAGGCCATGGGGCTCTTCTGTTTGATGGTTGCCTTCCTCATCCTCTTCGCCATGTGAGGCTCCATGGGGTCACCCAGCCGTCCCTGCTGCTCTGACTCCATGCCAATCCCAGTGCTGGAGTGTGCTAAGCTTTACCATTAAACAACAACGTTTCTCTAAAAAAAAAAAAAAAGAAGAAAGAAAGAAAGAAAGAAATAGACCTTTCACCTCACGATTCAATTTGGGTCTTCACATAGCTTAGAAGAGGGATGATGTGGAGATGACGGAGCCAGGCAAAGCAGGTGGCCAGTGACATGAGGTTAGACTTAGACTGGAGAGTTTAGAGAAGCTTCTCCTAATGTAGACACGCCAGATGAACGAAGGGCTACGCTGCAAATGAAAAGAGACTTCAGAAGCAGAACTGATGGAATTTGGCATCTATTTGGATGTAGGAGATGAGGCCAAGCAGAGACCAGGCTGTGGGATGGTTAAGAGAAGTGGAAAGGAAAAAGATGAAGATGCCACACCAACCCTGTAGAATCTCACCAGCCTCTAAGCCGAAGCCAAGGCCCATCTGCTAGGCCATCCAAACAGAGCTGACCGAGTAGAAAGCCATTTAGGAACTGCACTGATTTAGGCGGTGACTAGCATTGAAATTACCAAGAGGTAAGGTCACCCACAGAAAGCAACATTCTGTAAGGGAAGCACAGTTTACTCCCGCAAACTCTACCACCCACTCTTAATAGTTATGTGACTTCCCACAAGTTATTTAACATTAATCCAGTCAAACTCGGCCTTTTCCTGTAATATAAGAAGGATGAAAGTCAGGGGAGATGGCTCAGTGGTTACGAGCACTGGCTGCTCTTCCAGAGGACCAGGGCTCAATTTCCAGCACCCACACGGCAGCTCACAACTGTAACTCCAGTCCCGAGGTGATCAGATGCCCTCTTCCGGCTTCCAAGGGCACTGCATGCACGTCATACACAGACACACACGCAGGCTGAACACTGACACTTAAACTGTTTTCTTAAAGTTTGGTGCGCAGCGTATTAGTTGTTGTGAAAGTAAATGAGAGATCTGTAAAGTTGCTAGCACGGTGCTTCATGAGACGGAAGTTCTTGCTCTCTCCAAATCCTAGGAAGGGGAACAGAGTATGAGGCTCTGGGATGGCGCAATGCTCGGCTTTACACTGCGGTCCTGGCCCGGGATAAAATAGGAACCAAGTCAATGCTACACATCAAGAAGGGAAGTGGAAAAAGGAAGGAAACGAAAGAGAAATGAAAGAAAGAAGCCAGAGATACATTATCGGGTAGGAAGAAGGAAGCCCTCATGCTGCCTGAGAAAGAATTGCCTCAATTGGACTAGAAAAACAAATAGCCCACGGATATGTCTCAGAAGCAAACCTAAGCACCATAATCTAGAAAGTATTTTTATCTTTCTGAGTGAGAACATGGTTTATAAATTGCTCATCAGTATAATCCTATTGACCATCATCGGAATAAAGGTTCCTTTCCTTTTTTTTAATTTACATTTTTTAAAAGGTTTTATTTTATTTGTTTTATGTATGAGTGTTCCATCTGCATATACACCTGCATGCCAGAAGAGGGCATCAGATTTCAGTATAGATGGTTGTGAGCCACCATGTGGTTGCTGGGGATTGAATTTAGGACCTCTGGAAGAGCGGACAGTGCTCTCATCCACTGAGCTATCTCTCCAGCCCCAAAGGTTCCTTTCTTAATCTGAATTTCAGATTTTCCCAAAGAAAAGCCATATCAAAATCTTGATTAATAATAATTAAAATATATTAACTTATAATATAGTCACATTCATATAAAAGCAATACACAAAGCCAAAGCAAATTTAAAGTTTTCAAAGCAGATGTGATGGCACATATGCCAACACTTCGGAGGCTGAGGCAGGAGGATTGCCACACATTTGAAGCCAGCCTGGGTTACATAGTAACATCCTCTAATTTAAACAAACAAAAAAAAAAAAAAGGAAAAACAGAAAAGTTTTCCCCAAATCTGAGACCAATGAATTGGACATAATTATCATTTCACGTATGTATAAGACAATAATAATATATATATCATATTGTGTAATGGGCAGTGTTATAAAACCATTGTAGTCTGGCATAAGAAAAGATTAGACGGGCTATCAAGATGGCTCATCAGTATAGGCAATTGCTAGTAAGCCTGGTTTGATCCCTGGAACCTACATGTTGGTTGTGAGACTGCTGATCCCGACAATTGTCCCAACCTCTACAGCCACACCCTCCACCACACCACATATATATTGAATATTTATCTTTTTATTTAAGTTATGCTCTGATAGGTATGGCAGCAGACGTCCGTAATTGCAGTACTCAAGCAGCCGGGGCAAGAATGCCATGAGTTAGTTATATAGGCCAGCCTGGGCTACATAGCAAGCAAGACCTTCTCTCAAAATGAAAATTCCTTTTCACAATAAACTTTTAAGTCAAACAATTCAGTCACAATCTTCCTAACAATTCTCTGTTGGTTTCACCAATTAGATAAAATAAACCTTTCAAAGTAATAAGTCAAGCAGACCTTTATGTGAAACATTTGGCACATCAGTATAAAGCTAGCAAAATTTAACTGTGCAAAGCCCTTTTCTGATATTGGAGCCAGCTAAACAGCTATCATTTCATTTCATACATGTGTAAAGAAAGCGTCACATTCAAAATGGAGAAAATTGAGTTGGAAAAGTCACGTGATCTCATTGAAAAGTCTCTCTCCACAGCCTGAAGCACAACACAGCAGGAGCATAACTGCACTCCTGCAGCTTTCAGGCTCACACTGCCATGTTGGGGAGCTCACACTGCCATGTTGGGGCGCTCACACTGCCATGTTGGGGAGCTCACGCAGACTTTGGAAGTTCACACCTATGCTGCTTCAGTGGACTTGAAGATTATACAACCATTACTACCTTCATGGAAAAACTGAAATTTGGTTGTTAAATTTTCATATGAGTCACACCTTTTTTTAGTTCATTTTGAGAAGGGCCCCTTTCAAAATGGCATCTAATGTGGTAAACTCATATATAAATCACAAGCTTCGAGCACACAAAAATGGCAAAAATCACTGTGCCAAGGCCATATAGACTCCTTGTGTTCCTGCGTGATCTCACCAGCAGGCAGACTGGAGGTTTCCTACCACTGTGGGGTGAGACGAGTTAGCTGTACTTAGCGACTAAAGTGGGGCCATCTTTCATCTCCCCAGCGAGTACCTCACAAGCAGGAAGGATGGCACTAGCTCACCTTCACTTGGAAAAGAACCGGGGGAGAATGGGGGTTACACCCGTCGTGTTTCAAAGTTAAGCGCAGTCAGAAAAAACGCTCTTCAAAGCATGGCACCCACAACACTGTGTCGGATGAGACTGGCCTCAGATCTGATGTGTGCAGTGGAAGACTACCACCCACCTTGTTCTGCTGCGCCCTTACATGTCTCTTAAAAAGCAAAGTCCGGAGTGGGGTGGGTATCAAGAGGCTCACAGGACGAAGCAGTGTGGGGCTTCTGCAGTGCCCGCGACCCACTGAAGCTCTCTGCTTAGGTAAGTTTGGGTCATGTATACTTCACTTAAAAAAGAACCACTTCTCCCGTATTTTTAAATTAGCTATTGTTTTGCACCTGTTATTTATATATTTAATTTTTATACTGTCTTCCCTAAAACTTGCACATGGTCGTGTCTATCTGCATCCCTAATCTTTGATACTTTACTGTATCTTTGCAAGATTCTGTTACTTCTACCCCTGATGTGTTTTTCTTCTGTTCCATTAACTCTAACTTATCAGCTCTTCTTCCCACTCATGTGTGTGCAGGAGTTATTTTCTAAGGGTTTTCTCCAGGGAGCGGGTGTCTCATCAGCTAGCCTTCATTTCATGGAAAAAAACAAAACAAAACATTTACTGGAACAGAATTTTCCTTTGGTAAAGTTTTTATTATATGCAATGCCCTAAAGATTTGAGCATAACGTTCACTTTTCTGTGGCTCTCAAAAAAAAAAATCATTTTTTCTTTGGAAGAATATTTCCTTGTTTTCAAGAAGTTATGTTTAGGTCTGTATATTTAGCATTGATTTCTCATGTAATGGATTCTGATGTGCAGATGTAGCCTCCAAAACCCCTCACGTCTTATGCGTGCTACAGTTTTACCTGCTTCTCCTTTTGTCCCACGTACCCAAAGACTTTCTCTCTGAGATGTCTCACAGTCCCTGAGATCAGGTCACCAGTCCTAACCTTCTCAAGGGTAAGTCTGCGGCTGAAGTGCACTAAGGAGTTACAGCCCTTTTCTAGCTTGGGTAGTACTCTACCTTCAATCCCCAGTACCAGAAGGGAAAAAAAAAAACTAAAGATAATAAATAAATCAGCTGGGCCTAGTGACTCACACCTGTAATACCAGCATATAGGAGGAGGAGCCAGGATGATTGCCAGAGTTTGAAACACAGTGAGTTTCATTTCTGCCTGGGCTACAGTGTGAGACTCTGTTTTTCAAAAGAAAAAAGGAGGAAAAAAAAGATGGAGGGAAGGAGGGAAAATCACAGCAGTATAATTGTTCGTGTTTCACCATCCCATCACAAGTGTATTCTAATCTGCCCATCTGAAACCATCGTACCTCTAGATAGAAAACAAGGCAACTAATTATTTTAATAGTCAGATGATTGTATCGTCTTGGAATTTAATCAAAACAAATCAAAGGCATGCAAGCTCCTCTCTTGTGCTTGGCGGAACCATGGCTTCAATTTTCCCTTTCAGCTGTTTTCAGTCCCCTTCAGCACTGCAATGGACAAACCCACTGCCTACCTGTGATACATGAGAAAAGGGGGGGAAAAAAACAAAAAACAAAACAAACCCCTGTGTCTTGAGTACAAAGAAGGCTTTGGCAAGGTAAAGGGACACAGCTATCTGTAAAACAAGTAAGTGCTGAAACGTGTGTGTGTGTGTGTGTGTGTTGCTGTTATTGTTGCTGCTGCTGCAGCTGCTGCTGTTGTTTTTTAACTAGGCTTTCTCTACGTACTCCTAGCCATCCTGGAATTCACTATATAGACCAGGCTAACTCTCCCAGGGCTGCCTCACCTCCCAAAGTATCCTATTTTTAAATAGTTAGTGACTGGCATTCCAGGAAAGTGTCAACAAAACACCGTATATGCATTAAGTTGTCCCCACTGTGGGACAAACTTAACCATTTGGGGTTCAGTTGAGACTCCAATCATTTCCACTTGTATGTCAAGAAAAACACCCTTGAGCCCGCTAAGATGTCAGCCTGTGACTTCAGCAAACATTTGCTCGAAGATGGACAGACCCTCCCCTCCACTTTGAAGTCACTATTACATAAAAATAAATAAATAAATAAATAAATAAATAAATAAATAAATAAATATTTAAACTCTTTTCATCAAATGACCTCAAGAAATCCAATCCTACACCTGGATTTTACACAGTCTATCATCATATCACAGAGGTGGCTGGCTAACCGTCTAAATAACTACTGCAAACGGGACAAAATGTGAGGCAGCAGACCCCGCCATGCTCTTCATCATCTCATGCCTCTTCACTTCCGGTCTGAGCTCCAAACCATTCTTCCCTGCTCCGGTTACTGACAGACAGCCCCTCCTCCCACAAGAAGTTACTCAAGGTTTATCATCTTCCTAATTAATCTTTAAAGTCGGGTTGCAATACAATGAGGTTCTTCATGGCATTTTTCACAATATCCATCGCTGGACCTCGTTCTTACTTGCCCCTCCCATAACCCATTAGTCACTTCTCTCTCTCTCTTCGGCTGGACTCCTCCATTCACACACATGTGCGCATATATTGTCTTTGTATATATGTGCCTATATGTGTATATGGTTTTTTTTTTTTTTTTCACTTTGCGGAATCGCAAAGGCATGAACATCATTACACCTTCTGTCAGGACGGAGTGGAGAGCATCCTATATAACAGTCTTGATGTAAGCAAGCCTTTAAGTGGACTGGTCCTTGCTCTTACAGAGTAAGGATGGCTTCAGTCTCAGAGCAATGGCATCCTTTGTGAATACAACAACATGACCTTGCCCGAGTGCTCTGATGAGCAGCACATCACACGCTAGGTTGGATTCTTGTTTTTTATTGAGCAGCGCATCTGCCGAGGCTTCACCATTTCGTAAGGAAGTACCTTGAATACACCCTGAAGTCACACAGAAAATTCCTGGTGCAGTGGTGACTAGAACCCTGGGGCCCAAGGCAACTCAGTTCCGTCACGGCACCCTCACTTCCCAAAATAAAATTGCGGTGAAATCAAGCTCCCTTTTTTCCCTTGTCAGCACCTTTGGGGAGCAGGGAGGTGGACAAAAATAGAAGGTTGACATAAATTTTTTAATTTTATTTTTTAACATTGACTTAGGGGCAAAAGGCCAGGTGTTCTGCCAAAGCAAACTGGATGATATTGCCATATTAGCAGAATTCCAACCTTGACAAGGAAGAAAGACATAAAATGTACATTGAGAGTGGAGGCCAACAACTCTGGATGCACTGGCTTCTCCGTGTTGGCCCTCTGCAAGAACACAGAGGCAAGTTTCCCTCGTGAGCGAAGAGAATGTGAGTCAAAGACTATTTCAGTACAAGATCCTATTTCAACCTTGTTGTCCATCTGTTTGCTGGGAACGTAAAGTTGCCTGGTTCCAAGTTAGAAAGGGAGATGAAATCATCAGCTAAAGCTGCAATGAGCAAAAGCCTTGAAAAGACCCACAGAGGTTACATAATGCCACCGTGAAGGAAGAGGCAGAGGCACACCTGCTTATCTGGGGGGCCATCCATAAGGTTCAAATCTCCATCCCAGGCCTGTGAGCTCAGGGATCCAGATAAACAGAGACTGCTGGAAAATGCCTTCTTTTTTTATTGCTGATAAATTTAGGAGAAAATAAAATGGTTCAAAGAAGGGCATCTTTCCAGATGAGGAGTTCACCCCTTGTCACCCACTTGCTTATCACGAAGGTGTCTTGCTACCTCCTCTAGAACACAGAAACACATTCCAGGAAGCACTAGACAGAGCCACTTAGGGGAACGAATATGCAGAAAGCTGGTGTGGGCTACTGACAAGAGCTCAGAATTAAATTTTAAGGGGAAAGAAAACTCCAAGGTCATAATTATAATTTCATCTGTGTTTTAGGCCAAATGATCCTTTATAGTTTGGCGAGAAACCTAAGCTGCAGGGACAACATTACTTGTGCGATGTAATGAAATTGAGTTCTAAAAGAAAAAAAGGAGAAAATAGGATGCCCAACATCTACTCCTAAGGGCTCTATGTAAACTGTGCCAAATGCAAGCAATGGTATTCGTTTGTGGGAAAGCAGAGCTTGTTGGGAAAGGAAGCTCAACACTAGAAAGAAACAGTAGACAGTAGGTTTGGTGGGGGAGGGGGTACTATTTACTTCCTGTGGACAAAAGGAATCTGGAGAATTGCTACTACAATCCAAGGGAAAAGTCAAAGAAACTCCCATGGAGGATGGTATCTTCTGAGTAGGGGTGTGTGTGTGAGAGAGAGAGGGGGGAGGGGGGAGGGAGAGCACATACACTCATGCCAATGTGTGCACATTTGGTTGGTAAAGAAAGACTTGTGGTGGCACTCGGTGGCACAAATCTTTAATCCCAGCACTTGGAAGGTAGAGGCAATAGCTCTGTGAGTTCAAGGCCAGCCTGGTGTACAAAGTGAGTCCAGGAGAGCCAGGGATATTACACAGAGAAACCTTGTCTCAAAAATAAAAATAAATAAATAAATAAAAATTTAAAAAAAAAAAAAAAAAAAAACAAAGACAACAACAAAAAAGAAGGAATCTCGTTACTCCAGCATGTTTGGCAATCTTGTTTTCAAAGAGCTACAATCACGAGGTAATTGTGGAGACACAATCTCTTATTAATGTCCTAGAGTACCCAAGAAAGGTGGCAGGCAAACCGTATGAGCCAATAGGGAGGTAAGCCAGGCTTTCTCTGCCACAAGTAGAGAAAGCCCCGAAGGTATGGCATGCTCGGCTGATGTCAGCACTCAGGAGGCCAAAGCACAAGGATTTCAAGTTTAAATCTAACTTGGGCTAAATAACAAGGCTTCTCACAAATCAATAAATAATAAGTATCCAACCTCGCATGTGTTAAGACTTGATGTGATCCCCAGCACAACCCTATCCCCTCTACCCAAGAACGGATAGTTCCTTCAAATCTCATGATAGGGATGTTTGAGTGACGTAGATTATTTTGGCCTCTTGGCTAATGCTCATCGGCCCCTGAATGGGTGCCTGCTGAGGCATTTGACTTTAGGGACAGTTAATCTCTGTGTCTGGTGCAAACAGTGCAGCAGCTAGCTGTAGTTCATCGTCTACACGTCTACAGACTCAGCCGAGAGAGGCAAACAGCAATGAGGCAGACGTGCAATGGGGGGAGGCAAGCCAGGAATGAAGAATTTCAGCTTTCTGGTTCTTGGTCCCAGTTCCTTCTGGTTCCTTCTGGAAGCCATCTGCATTCCTTTCAGTTCCTCAAGACACTCCGTCCTTGTAGTAAATTGACCATTTTTGTTAAAGCCTGTCTGAATTTATTTCAGTTATTTAAAATGGGAGACACCCTGCATAAACCATATAACCATAAAATAAATCAGAATTGTGCCGTGAATCTGCTAGATCCAAACTAGTCTCCCTGAAGATGGGCTGTCCAGTCTAGAATTTCCTGGGCTGTTTGGGCCTTGGTTCCTTGCCTGCTTAGTGCCATATTAGAAAAGCATTTTTAGGGTCCCTGGCATATTGTAAACTGAGTTATACTTTCTAGAATTCAGAGGAGGAGTCACAGTGCCCTCGGTGGTGGTACACAGCGGTAGAATACTTCTCCCAAAGGGCTTGAGCCGGTGGCCAGCAAGAATTGGAGAGAAAGTGCTTCTAGAATTCCTTCAGCCCACATTGCTCCCACTTCCTTCAAAAGGGCCATTTAGTCACTGGCAGGTCAACTTAAAGTGACTGCCACCTAGTCCTTTCAGACAGTCTCTGCAAGCCTGTCCCTCTCCCTCCCTTTCTCTCAGCTCTGGACTTCTCATTCCTGTCTTGACTTTTTAAATTCCTATCTTGTGTGACCCCCTGGAAGGTCAGGGAACTACTGCCCTACTCATTGCATCATCCCTTCCCAGGATCTATAAATAAAACCTTTGCACTCTCCTCCTACTGTGGTGGCACACTGAATCTGTGTCCCTATCAGAAGTACCAGGGGGCTACCTATGGTGGGAAAGATGACAGAGAGACAGGGAGGAGAGACAGAAACTGGACGCTGGTGAATAAGAGCCACAGGGGCGTCTGTCAGCATAAACAAGTTTCCCATGTGAGGGGCTCTCCGGTCACAGGCTGAACAATTGGGCAGTAAGCCAGCCTCATGCCAGGTAGACAAGTTAACCCGTGGCAGACACACTAAGCGCACATGTCCATCTCCTCTTTGCTTTCTGCTGTGCAAGGCTGTCCCAGTGCTGCAATGCCAGCATACTGCTATGGACAACTTGACAAGATGAAAATTAAAACTTATGAATCCATTTTTTTTAAATGTTGCTTTTAAGTTCCTCTTTGTGGTTAATGATGCTCTTTATTGACTATTTTATCTAATATTCATACGTGCATGTAAGGCATTTAGATCCAACCCACTCTCCAGTCCTCCTCCTGCAAGTCCTCTCCTATCATCCTCCCTATTTTTTTCCTCTAAATTTCAAATGTTTTTTTTTTTTTAATTTAATACCTACTGAGTCCATCCAGTGCTGTCTGCATATACATGAGTTTTGGATCATCTATTGGTGCATGGGCAGCCTCTCAGAGCCCACATCCCTGAAGAAAACTGACTCTCCCTTCATCAAAGCCAAACAAACTTAGGGCGGTTTATTGCTATGTCTGCTGAGCAGAATAACCGTACTAGGCTCTCCCCTAGGTGCTAGGACCTAGGCCGTCCTGAGTTAAGGTCTGCTTAATAGAACCAGGTATGGGGTCTATCTTGTTGAGTGGACTTTTAAATCCAAAAGAAGTCATCAGTTTGTCCCACAACATTCCTGCCACTATTGCAAACTCTTCACAAATTTAAAACTCTTTCTTGAGTTTTCCCTAGAATACGCTAAGTATTGTTTGACCTTAACATATTCTTCAAAGTATTACTGGCCACAGATTACTTCTGTATTCATGTGGGGGAGGGGTCCTAGAAAATCCCTGCTTTACTGTAGATAGGGCTATCACTTCTTTATCAATTTTTGCTCCTCCATCAATTTACCCAGCACAGAACCTAATGGAACCATGAGCTCTCACTTCCGAAGTTCTACACAAATGGGGGTGCTGCACATATCCTGACACACATGGGTCTACTAAGCCTCATCCATGAGTCCTGCATGCTTGACTGGTCTGATAAAATTCTTGGCATTTCTTCAGCTCCTGTCTCAGGATCTGCCCTGAGGTGTGACCCGTAGACAAGAGATAATTGGCAGCCCAGGTGCTGCTGAGTGCTGAAGAGCACGCCCACAGGTCTCCACTTGTGTCCCAGGAAGACGGCGATGATACGACCCAATTCCTCTCCGCACACTTTCCCACCACACCAGCTTAGCCTGGTTTCTGTAGCTGAAACAGAATTTCAAAATCGAATGATCTGTAGAGCAAAGAGGTTTGTTCTGTCTCAGGGCCTAGAGGCTGGAATTCCAAGATCGAGCATCTATCTGCGGTGAGGGCCTCTCGCTGCTTCAAGCCACAGTACAAAGGCAAAGGGCCAGCAGGCATGTGGAGAGAGACAAAGACATGAGGAATGGGCCTGTTTCAACCTCCACACTTTTGCAATGACTCACTCAGGCTCCTAAGTGTGAGAACTGGGGCCCAGTAAGACAGCTCAGTGGCTAAGGGCACTTGCCATCAAGCCTGATAACCTAAGATAGACCCCCAGGAACCTGAACTCCTGCGAGTTGGCCTCCGACTTCCACACCCAAGCAATGGGATGTACCATCACCCCCATAATCAAACACAGAAAACATTAAATTTAAAAAAATTAAGAGAACTCATGCTGTAGGAAGAAGCCCTTAGCCCTTCCTAAGAGCTTCTTACAGCCCACCTCCCAACACTGCCAAACAGTAACCAGTTTTCAGCATGAGTTTTGGAGGAGGCAAACAAAATTCAAATTATACAAGCATTTACTCTACCTGTATTTTAATCACTGGTTGTGTGCACATCTCCCGCGGTGCACTAAAACAGGGGGCGGGGCAGAAATTGTGTCCATCGTTTCTACAGTTGTATTTCATATAGAAAGCACTCAATCAATAACAAATAAACATGCATGTATTTTGTAAGCATGATCTGTAGTCCCTGCTGGCCTCTCACTCAAGAAATAAACACTTTCAGGTAATGTACAAACATTAAGACAGCTTTTGTGGTTGGTTGTTGGTTGGTCTGCAGTGCTGGTGATAGATGCTGACCTACCACATGCTGACCTACATACCTAGCCCAATAAAAAGGTTCTGATCTACCTCATAACACCCTCCCACAAAAAGTAATTCACCCACAACAACCCCACCAGGTTGAAAGTCAGTTCTACAGAATTAAAGACATTAGCAATAAAAGCATACATAACACAGGTTTTCTAGTCCTCTTTGGCTTTCTTCTACTCGAAGATCTTTCATGGCATCTCATGCCTGTAATCCCAGCACTTGGGAAGCCGAGACAGGAGGACCTCCATGAATCTAAGGCCACCCCAAGCTGTATTGAGCTCTAAGACAATCCAAACTGGAATCTCAGTCCTTTTCTAATAAATAAATTAATTAATTAATGTAAATTTAACTTTCAGAAATATACACTACCACATAATGAAAGTGTGTGTGTGTGTGTGTGTGTGTGTGTGTGTGTGTGTGTGTGTGTGACTCCACAACTAGGTCAGATTATCATGGAACTATCTTCTATTACCATCAGCCAGAATACATTCACATGTTCTTCTTCATATACATTTCAGGTACTGGTGAAAATGTGCAGCAGAAATGAGGTACAGAAATGCCTCAGGAGGGCTGGAGAGATGGCTCAGAGGTTAAGGGCACTGACTGCTTCTCCAGAGGTCCTGAGTTCAATTTCCAGCAACCACATGGTGGCTCACAACCATCTATAATGTGATCTGATGCACTTTTCTGGTCTGCAGGTATATGTGCTGGCAGAGCCCTGTAGACATAATAAATAAATAAATAAATCTTTAAAACAAAATAAAAGAAATGCCTCAGTAGACAATCATTACCTCTGAATAAATAGTGAACCCAAATCAAGCGAGGTGAACACAGATATGTACAGTACCCTTGTGTTTGTTCTGTAGTGTTTTCTTCTTGGTTAACACACAGCCATATATACCATATCTTCTTATCCAGACATTCCAGATATTCGTTTTATCTGACATAAGCCCTTACTACTTACCAGCACCTTGCTAGACCCAGGGGATAAAGAGGAAGAAGTCGGAGAACCTGACCTCTCATAGACAGACTGTTTGCCTGTCAAGCAAGAAAATAGTGGGTTGTTGTTTTTTTAACCAGGCAGTAATATTAATGTGTGCTGAGTGCTGTGCAGAGGCCTTCACTTGTGGGCTGGAAGCCAGCACTGGGGGCCAGCTCAGCTTACAGCAATGGATTCAAACAGTGGTTCCCAGACCAGTGACCAGGCACTGCATGGTGAGGAATTAACAATCAGTCCCGGTGACCTCTGATTCACACCCTGTTCAAGCTGCTCTGGGATGGAGCATGCACTGACTGGATCACTGAGTTCTTTGAAAACTTCCTCAGCAGAAACCAATGTGAAGTCCAGAGTTGAGAACGGAACCTGGTGTGGTGGGGCATTGCCTAAGATGGAGACGAAGGCAGGAAGGGCATGAGTCACACACTGGGTAGCAAAAAGAGGAGGGAAGAGCTCCCTGCAGAGCTGACGCTTCAGCTGAGCTCTGGTCAGGGAAAAAGATGAGGGCAGAGAAAACTGCACGCTTGAGAGGCCCAGGACACAAAGGCCATTGTGAAATGGAGAAATGTAAAGACTGGAGAAAGATCAAGAAAAGTTTCAAGATTGGAGTCCAGGGGTGAGCCTGTAGGTGAAAGACTTGGACTAAGACGGTAAGCCTTCTTTTGGTGTTTTTGAGACATATCTCTCTATGTGGCCCTGGCTGTCTTGTATAGAGAGGCTTTTAAAGCCAGTTGCTTGACTTTACCTGGTCTTGGGAGTGAAGGGTGTGATCTGTTTTGGTTGCAGCACTATGGCCTCCTGCATGGTAGGCCACGGTAGGCAAGCACTCTCCACTAAGCTCTATCTGCAACCTCAGATTCTGTATGTTTTAACTAATTGCCTTGGCTGCCATATAGCACAGGGTAGAGGGGAGGCCAAACTTACTGGAGCTGTTTCCAGGCCAGGGACTGGGGCAGTCCAAGCTGTGAGAAGATGCTGGTAGGTAGCGACAATGTGATAAAACTGTAACCAGCCTCATGCATGAGTAAGGAAGGACCAGAGGAGTAAGATGTCAGAGATGAGGACATTCAACCATCCATGGGTGGTGGCCATGTTTCCAAGAGAATCCAGGTCCAGACCTGAGCTTGTTCACTTCAGGATGCAATATACAATATACAAGTGGAATTGTCTGTCAAGTTCTGTGACAACCCGTCTGTGACAGTACTCACGTAGGAGTGCACTAATGGCATGGCTATTAGACCGAACCATGGATATGAATGATTTAACCTGAAGAATGGTACAAGTTTGAGGTAAGAAAGCATATAGCCGGAGCTCTTAGGAACACCAATAAACAGAGGTAGCAGAGGATTAAAAACAGGAATATCCAGACCAGTGGAAGGAAAGCCAAGGGACCAAGAGTGCAGAATGCATGAGAAACAAGGGGGGAAGCTCTGGGAAGCAGAGAGAGAACTCCAGAGTTGAGTGGTGGTGACAGTTCAAGCAAAGCAAAGAGTGAAAGGGCTCATGGGAGTGGTGATAACAGTTCAGGCATGATGGCGTACACTTTTAATCTCAGTGCTGGAGAGGCAGGGAGACAGATCACGAGGCCCTAGCCTACCCTACTTGGCAATTTCCAAACCAAAGAGAGATCTCGTCTTTAAAAAAGAAACAGAAAAAGAAGGAAAAAAAAACCCACAGTTTCAGGAACCATGCAGGTCCTTGGGCCTAGGGCAAGCTAGAGCTGCATCATCTAGACAGAAGGAATTCATGGATGCCAGTTTATGGAAGTCCGGGTCTGAAACCTTGTCCCTGAGAGCAGCTGCTGACTCCTCAGGATCCTCATCCTTAGGTCCACTGACCCACTGTGTCCAGTTCAGAGTCTGACAGCAGACCTCCCAAGGCATCCTGTGCCACTGACTGCAGAGGCAGTAGAGCAGAGGGCACTGGTTCATTTCCCATGAGTTGCTGGAGCAGCTGCAGCTCACACCTAAGAAGAGGTCCTCTGCATCTGTCTGCACCAGCTGGGCCCTGTGGAGACAATCCAGGACTTTGGCTACCACCTGGCCCTGCATCCAGACCAGCGTAGTTCGGCTGGCTCCTTGGACCAGTTGATTTGATCCACTTTTTGATTGATATCATATTCCCCCCCCCCCCCCCCCCACCCCGAGGACATTTCCTGCTGGTTCCAGGTACGGTGAGTAGCTAACAGCTTTGAATTTACATTGAAGGACCCCACCCTGAGCAAGCTCTAGCTCCTGTTCTGAAAGCCCAGTTTGTGCTACAAAAATCTATCAGAACATGACCCCTGAGGGACCCTCTAGGGCCTGTGGTGGTTTGAATGTGAACAGCTCCATAGGCTCATATATTTGAATGCTTGGTTCCCAGCTGGTGGGACTGTTTGGGAAGGGTTGGAAGGGCCAGCCTCAATGACAGAGGTGTGTCACTAGGGGTGGGCTTCGAGGCTTTAAAAGCCCACACCTTTTCTAGTTAGCTCATTCTCTCTGCCGCTGGCCTGGGAGTCAGAAACAAGCTCTCAGCTCCAGCACCACGCCAGCCTGCCTGCTGCCATGCTTCCTACTATGACGGTCAGGGATGCTAACCTTTTGGAACTGTGAGCTCCCCCTCCCCAAATTAATTTTTTCTTTTATAAGTTGCCTTGGTCATGGTGTCTCTTCTTAGTAATAGAAAAGGGTTTTTTTTTTTTTCTATTAAGACGGAGTCCCAGTCCTATGTGAGACACCTACCTAAGCTTCAGCCAAAACGTCTCCCTATCCATTTCTTCCCTGTGACCTCAACATTACAGAACGCTTGAACTCCAATCTCTACTCTATGTCCTTTCCTGCCAACTAGGCCTTCCTTATTGGGGTCTTATTATGTCAGAATTAGCATTAATTACCAACTTGACACAGGTAAGAGACATCTGAGAGGAAAGCCTCGATTGATTAAGGAGTTGCTTAGATTAGATTGGCCTATGGTCGTGTCTGTGGGAGACTGTCTGGATTAACTGGTGCAGGAAGGCCCACTGTAGGTGGCCCCATCCCTCAGCAGGTAGTCCTGGGAAGTTAAGCGTCAGCCAGAGTGGTACAGTGAGCAAGGCAGCAAAGAGGCTCCCTCCATTGCTCCTGCATGCAGATTCCTGCCTTCAGTTCCTGCTCTGACTCCCCTCGGTGATGGAGAAGTGAGCAGAAGCAAGCCATTCCTCCTCTAAGAAGCTTTAGGTCAGAGTGCTTCATCACAGCAACAGAGTGAAATGAGAGCAGAAGCCTTCTGAATTAAGACCAATGCAGGGTGGGAAGGTAGATACAGCCTGGGGCCTTCCCCACCAGCCAACCGTGTTTCGGAGGCGCCAGAGGAATGACACAAATCTCTAAATGACAACTGAAACAAACTTCGTACAAACCATCAGTGCCCCCAGGAGAAAAATAGCAGGTACAGAAACTATTCCTTTTCAGACGTTCCATTTATAAACCTTCTAGGAAAGGCCGCAAGTGTAAAGTATTAATGAGACAAATTCCTTTCTACTCTCTATACCCACAGAAACGCAAAGCCCACAAATGCACACGCATGAGAGCCATTGCAAAGGCTGTAGGGCGGCTTAATAGGAAACCATGTCACCACGTGAATGATGCTGAGGCAAAGACTGAGCATCCACACTGCTGGCAACACCTGATGAACTACAGAGCCAGGCCACTTCCCACACCCTCGGGATCTCCATCATGCGTCCCTACCTCTATCTTTTTATCACACCATCTGCCTTTCTCTGTCATATGCACAATAGGATTATATAGTACGTATTATCACACATATATTATGGGCTACACAGGCATTAGCAGGACTTTGTCATATTACACAACACCATACCCAACCACTCTTACCACCTCCTTGACTCCTCTAACATTGGCCAACACAAGCCTATGACAGACACTCACGGTGATGGGTGCAGCCCCGCTGGCCCTTCTCTAGCACGGGAAAGGAGAACATCTATTTTCGGCTGGATTGAGTCTATCAGTGTGGGGTGGAGGGTCGGGGGATTGTGACTCACATCTCACCAGTGAGCTCCAAGAGATAAAGCAGCTGGAGACTTACCGGGAAGTCTCGTTCTGGATGAGGCATTTAAGAAATGGCGTGCAATCATTTCGTGCTTCTGCCTCTGGTCAGGAAAGAGGGAAATTGCTGTCAATTTGGTGTAATTGATAGCCTCTGAAATTAAACTGGGTTTTGATTCATCATGGAGACTCCTCAGATACACAAGTGCTAACTGACTTCGTAGATATAAAAATCTAGATCTGTCCTTGCCCTTCAAGTAGCTCAGCTCCAGGTCGCCTTTGACAGCCTATGGGTCTACCTTTCAGTTCCCCACTGTCAAGGTCCTTGCTAACTCCACTTAGGGTCATTGAACTTGGTGGAGGGAAGAGAAATGTACAAGTTCACCCACGCCCTCAAAAGTGACAGCACACTGAAGTAAGCTTCATGCACTGCCATTCGGATGCTCTCTAAGCCCTGAAATCTGCTGGTGTTCACATTAACACTCAAATAACCAGACTGTTTGAAATTGCCGAATGTACCTCATTTTAAAATTGTTCCCTATGCCTCAATCCCAGCACTGGTTTCTGTAGCCCCAGCAACAGAGCATGTGCCTCTATGGTATTGTGAAACAAAAGGAAACAAAACAAAAACCCTTCCTCCCAGTGAACAGGCAGCAAGAGGACAATAAAACCCAGCTGCCAGCCTTCTCCATGCAGTAAGCAGTGACTCAGTTGGTCTCACATCTCAAGGTCCTGAGTCTGAGCCTTAGAGGGGTAGCCACAACCTCTTACTTGGGGCTGAAGAGATGGCTCAGTGGGTAAAAGCACTTCTCTACAGTCATGAAGACCTGAATTTGGATCCCCAGCACCATGTAAAATACCAAGCTGGGGTACACACACCTATAACCCCGGCACTGAGAGGTAGAGACAGGCAAATCTAAGAACTCATTGGCCAGTTGGCCTATCCTAAATCCCTCCTTATTGCCTTGAGGCAGGGAGCAAGAGGGGAAGACACCCCTATGTCCTTTCTTGTCTCTGCACAGGCGCACATGGGTGCACATGCCTGCACACCCATACATGTGTGCACATACCTGCAGGCAACACACAGATACACACATACACACACACACTCACACACATGAGCACGCGTATGCACATACATGCGCATTAGGACAGCAGCTTGGTCACTCATTAGAATCACTTGGGGTGCTTTTAGAGAATGACACTTGCCTGGAGCCTATGCCAAACCAATGAAATCAGAACCTCTAGAACTGGTATCTAGACAGAAGTATTGTCAAATACAGTCCCCAGATGATTGTAATGCATATCAAAGGTTCATCAAGTAAGCATCAGGTTTGGCTGCACATAACAAAAAATAAATACCAATGCTGTAAGACGAAAGGCTTCTCTCTCTCTCTCTCTCTCTCTCTCTCTCTCTCTCTCTCTCTCTCATATAGACATTTTACATCTGTGCACAAATGTGTGTGACACAACTCCTTGAACTCAAGGGCATCAACATATTCTGTCTTCTTGATCTACTTTGATCTACTGTCTTCATGTCAAGATTCTAGTCTCAAGAGCATCTCATGATCTACTCTGCCCGCTGCAACTCCATCCATCACCTGCCAGGTCCAAAGAAAGAGGAAGGGGAAAGGAGGAAGTGATGCATACCCCTTTCTAGAAGGACTCACCTCGGATGCCTTGCTGGAACTTCACAGCACACTTCTACTTACAACTAAGTGGCTGGAACTGAGTTATGTGGCTGAATCTGGTTCCAGAGGGAGTTGGGGGTGTGGCCTTCAGCTGCTGTATTAGTGACTTTTCTCATCACTGTGACCCTAATCCTAACAAAAAGCCACTTAAAGGAGGGAGGACTTATTTTGGCCCGTGGTTCAAGGGTCCTATCCAGCATGGCAGGTAAGGTATGCTGGTGATAATTGCTCACAGCTGGGACAGCAGAAGCTGTCCCTCTGCACCTTCCCAACCTTTAATCCACACTGGAGCCATTTTCCCAAAATGGTGCTGGAGAGGACATTTGTATGACATAAGATACTGAAAGGTCACACTTGTTTTTTGCCAGAACCAGACATGGTGGGAGCACAGAACCACACTCACTGGCAGGTTCTCTTGTCGGTGAGGTCTCAATAAAGTCAGGTGGCTTCAAGAGTGGGCTTGGGGTCCAGGGATTTGCCTTCATTGTACAACACACACACCCATGCTGGGCATGGTGCACATCAGAAGGCCTTTTGTAGCATGACCCTAAGCTAAGAATAGAGACACTGACACTTCTATGCCACGCTGAGTAGCAGGCAGATAAAGAAGCAGTCACCTTCGGTATAAACTCAATTTTAGGGTGCTTGTCCAGCCCATTTGATGCTCTGGGTTTCATCCCCAGCTTTACAAACATAAATAAGCCAATAAGTAACTGAGTTCTCTTCCCAGTATTTAGCACTGAACTCATCCTTACACGGTCTGTGTATGATCGTGCAACTAAGGACGATGCTTTTCATTATCGGCAGAGCCATCTCACACAGAAAGCACCTTGCTGCAAGTTTCCCAGTTAACGTCCCGCACCACACTCACACAGCTCGCCTTGAAATTCTCGGTTCCTCTGAACACATCTGGGCCACGTGGTATCATTATGGCCACAACACTCCCATTGCAAAGCAGCTGATTTGCAAATCTCAAGCCTCGGCTGCTATAGGGAAGGAACACTGTTGCCTCGTGGCAAAGGGTGGCAGTGCTGATAGCCCATTGCTGCCGCTCCTGGTTAATGCTTGATAAATATGATTATCTCAAGAGACCTTTGAGAAATAGTACGAGTGGAATGGTGTGCCTCTGAAATGCACAGTCTAAGCCCACCTCCCCAGCACTGCCGAATTTGACTGTCTTTCAAGTGAGGCAATAGGCTGTGGTGAGGGGCTGGTGGGTTGTCTGCCATCTACAAGCCAAGAGGAGGGGCCTCAACAGAAACTAAGTCAGCTGGTACTTTCAGCCTGTATCTGAAGATGGCACCATTATGAGGAATACATTTGTCAGTTTATCCCCTCAGCCTGTGCTTGCTATGGCAACCCTAGAAACCTGACACAAAAAGTGACTATTTCACACAGCACAATTTTTAGGACTGGAAGTGATTAGTACTGGAATCACAGTGGTTAGCACCTTCTTTGCCAGCAGGGAGGTCTGGACTCATTCAAACCATGGAGAAAATGATAAGCTGGCCAACGAAATTAGGTAGCATTCAATTATAGCACAGAGTATAAAGTAGATATCCATATGGCATGCTGACATAAAGAAACGGCTGAGGAAGTGTGAGCAGAGAACAGACCAAGCACCCATGTGGAAATTTTTCAAATACTTCATTCAAGCTGTTGCTGTCCTCTTAAGGAAGTAAAGGGTAACACCCACTTCTTGCATGGCACACAGGGACTTCCTTCTATGGGTACTGAAAGGCCAGGGAGAAAAATAGCTTTCCAGGTGGAAAAACCCCACACACACCCACTCAGCCCCGAGATCAAAGCTGATCTCTGCCCTGTAAGTCATCTTCACAGCCCAAAACCCAGGCGCCCTACTACGGTGGTCTTTCCCCCTAAGAACTTGTAAGCCATCCTGAACATGAGAAAAACACCAAACAACTCCAGATCCCAACCCAGGAACAACCTGAAAATGCTTCTTGAAACTGCCAGGGTCATCACAAACAAGGAAATGCTGAGAAACTTAGCCAAGGGCAGCCTAAGAAGAGATGACTAAATGTCATGTGCTATCCTGGATGGGATCCTGGAACAGCAAATTAAGATCTCAGGAAGTCTGAATTAAGTATAGATGTTAGTTAATTTAAAAAGATGATAAATTAGCCAGGCACAGTGGCGCACGCCTGTAATCCCAGCACTCGGGAGGCAGAGGCAGATGGATCTCTGTGAGTTTGAGGCCAGCCTGGTCTACAAAGCAAGTCCGGAATAGGGGAGGCTACACAGAGAAACCCTGTCTGAAAAACAAAACAATTTACCACACTGATTGGGGATGTTGATAATGGGGAGCTTGTTCATGTGTGATAAGAAGCATGTGGGGTGCTTTTGTGCCTTCCTCTAATTTTTCTGCAACCCTACTTTTTTCTAAATATCTATAAGATGAATATATGGTAATAATAATTTATAGACAGGTGTACCCCATAGAATTTCTGTATGTGCTGTTGTGCTTTGAGACAGAGGTTCATGTAGCCCAGCCAACTTTGAAATCAGTTTGTAGCTAAGCATGTCTAAATTCTGGGATTACAGGACTGCACAACTGCCATGCCTGGCTACTGCATAGGATTTCAAGAAATCCCTCTCTCACCATTTGCAAAGCCCCCACAGGTGCCTGTAGAGCAGGCACATGGCACTGGAGAGTTCCCTGGTGTGCACACAGCACAACTGAAACAATCCCTGCTGGAGTTTTCTGCAGGAACATGTGGTAGCTTTGAAGGTTTGAGAGTACAGGGGACCAGACAAGACAGTCGCCATCACCAACCTGCCACCTGCTCAGTAACATTCTTTTGCTAGACTCGCCTCTGTCCAGAGTCAACTCTCAGCCTCCCTGACTCGGCAGTACTTTCTCTTAAAGTTAATGGGGCCTGCAGGTGCTGACTCATACTAGCAGAAGTCAGTGGGTGTGATACAACAAAACAGGATGCCAGGCTGTCAGGCAAACCCAACAGGCTGAGCCAGACCAGGTGAGGCCTAAGAATGCACATCCCTGCAAGGAACCCAATGCTGCTGCTCTGTGAGACCCACACACCAAATAGCCTCAGTGCAGACCGGCCACATGGCAAGTGTGAGGAGCAGACCTTACTGGTACTTTGTGTCTGCATTCTGTCACAGGAATGGTTGACCACCTGACTGGACCATGACTTTGACCATGGCTGCATGTGTCTGCATAAGAGAAATAAACCCACCACTGGCCCTCGGTGGCTCTAGCACTAGGTTTAACAGCCCGGAGAGCACAGCCACCCTGTAGTCCCTGTAGTGAAATACAACTGGCTTGACCTGTCGCCTGTGTCCCCAGCGTGTTTACCTGATTTCATCATCTGGCCTGTTACACTCCCGGGCCATACAGAAACTCAGAGAGAGCGATTCAGAGCATATTAAAAACCTGAAAACTACCCCCATCAGAGAAAGCAAGCTGTGGCTTTACCTACAGCCCAGGAATGAGCATGTTTCTAACAGATGGGCTCAGAATGGATAGAGCTGGGGGCCTGGCCTCATTTGTTCAGCAATGTTCAGGGAAGGGAAAGAGATGGTTCACAAAGCCCAGCACGCAGAAGCATTGCAGGGAAAGTCTGCTTTGAGAGCAGATCTGGGCCCTCACTTGTTGTGCCCCAACCCTCCACTATGACAGGAGTCTGACCTCGCAGGCGAGGTGGCAGCTGGGCTTGTATACTAGCACTGTAAGCACACACCCCAATCGATTTTGAGACACACTGGAAGTCTGATTATCTACTTCAGTGGTTTTCAATCCTAGCCTGAATTAGAAATATCTGAGGAGGTGGAGGTGGAAAGAGTCCTTATATGTGCCCCTAACCTATGCCCCCACACCCCCATTTCCAATGGGATCAGAACATCAGTGGGTGAAATTCAGGCAGAAATGTTTTCTGGAGCTCCCTGGGTGTTTTTGACGCTTACTGTCTCCAGGTGGTAGTGTTTTTCTGGGTTGTTAGGCATCACAACTCTACCATCCCTCCCAGGATATTCAGATTCTGGTCTGGGGCTAAGGCAAAGCCTCTGAGTGGCTTGCAGCTGGTGTTTGAGACTTCCTACCTTGCTAACTCAGAACCTGATCTTTGGAAAGGCCAGCGCTGTTTTTACCAATCCCCAGTCCCGAACTCCCCACTCCTGTTTTGGAAAATCCAAGCTTAAAGGGAATGCCTTGCCTCGTGCTGTGCATAAATAAAACCCAATGCTTTGCAGCTCAGCCCCTGCAGGCCCACACTTACAACAACATAACAGAATAACCCCTGACTGCCCGCCCCCGGCCACCATATTTAAATACTGCAAATAGCCACTGAGAGCTACATGCCAGGCAAGTGTTTTATAAGCAACTAATAGAATGACTAATCTAAGGCTCACAACAATATGCTAAAAAAGGAATAGCAGGAAACGCTAACTCTGTAGATGAGGAAACTGAGGCACAATGGGGCATGCAAACTGACTCTTAAGCCAAAGTCACCTGAAGGATGAATTTAACCCCTCGGGGAAGGAACGAGGTTCCTTTTCTTACCCTAGCTCTATAGCCTTGAATGGGAACAGAAGCTAAAGAGCCTGACGCATTTACTGGCTGCCTGAAAAGCAGGCGCCAAAAAGACTACGAAGTTTAATTGCACGGCAGAGATGGTGCACGCCTCTAATGCCAGCACTCAGTTGACAGAGGCAGGTAGATCTCTGAGTTCCAGGCCAGCCTGGTCTACAGAGTGAGTTCAGCTACATAGTGAGACCCTGTCTTAAGGGAAAAAAAAGAAAAAGAAAGGAGAAAGAGAAAGAGCGAGAGAGAGAGAGAGAGAGAGAGAGAGAGAGAGAGAGAGAGAGAGAGAGAGAGAGAGAGAGAGAGAGAATATGTTCTATCTCTACCAAGTGCTGGGCTCCAACCTACATTATTTCACTTAGTCACTTAACTCCTGTTGTCATGGACACACAATAGCCACTTTACACAGTGGCAGAAAGAACCATGTTGATGGATAGCGCCATACAAAGAGGAGGGTGGGCAAGCCAACAAGCTCTTCCAAGTGGATCGGGCAGGCTAGAAACCAAAGAAAACTGGTTGTGAGTACATGTTAGGGTGAGAGGAGGCTGGGCAGTGGCTGGGGAAGGAGTCTTGGAGGAAGAGAAGATGTGGGTATTCTCAGGCTGTGTTCATTTTCCCAACCCCAATAAGGCAATTAAAAGAGCCAGATTAATAATGGAAATGTGGTTACATGGGGAGCAGGGACAAAGAGATCCAGCGGTACCCCAAAGTTTGTTGTTGGGCATCCTAAAGTAAGAATGAAGTCAAAATAGAGGGCCAGGGGCATGCACATGTAAGCAGCCCTCGTTCTGGGCATCAGTCTCAGCCTGTAGTGAGGTCTAAGAAATTATTAAGCGCTGTGTGAAATCTCTTCCCAGAAGACGGGCTTCTCCTTCTGGCTTGTGCCTTTTCCTTCTCCCAGTATGAGATTGCTAAAGAAATTCTCATTTCATTGGAATCCATTGTTTCTCTGGTCTGGTAGGCCGATGGAGGGAGATAAGTGTCTCCTTTAGGATGCCTTCTTTTCTGCAAGGGCAGGTGAAGGGGATCTGTGACTCACCTGCCCGAGGTCTGAGAATGTGATAAGTGTTCAGATATATTGACTTCTCAGGGCGAATCTAAACAAGTCAGGGCAAATCAATTAAGTCCACCCACTTTCAGTAATGACAGCTCATGGTGTTGTCTTTGGAGAAAACATGAGTCTCCAGCTCACATAGGGAACCAGAACAGCAGTCCCTTTGTTCGGCTCCTGTCTCCACTTTTCTTCCTGGGCAGTGAGTGGCACAGGATGAAGAATGAGAGGTTGCCAACCCAAGTCTTTAACTCCAAAATAGTTGAAACATCTGCCCAGCAGCCCGGTGCCACTGCCCTTGTCCTCAGGGGAAACAATGGTAAGTGGCTGCAGAAGGCTTCTCCTCCCTATTGATCTGATTAGGGCTATCTAACAGCCCATCTACCTAGGTGAAGCCACACCCCGCCATAAATACATCTGCCTGTTTTCCAGCATTCCTAAAGTGGAATGCTATTAGTCACATAGGACTGGTAATCTCAACAGCCAGGTTGATAACATCAAGGCACGTTCGGCTCCCAGGCATGGCTTTGAGGGGTTGTTTTGATTGGGTTAACTGGAGTGGGACAATCCACCAGCCTTGGATGGAACCATTCCCTAGGCCGGGATCCTAGAGTACAGAAAGGAGAAAGTGAGCTGAGAACAAATACCCATCACCCCCTGCTTCTTGGCTGTGAATGTGATTTGTAATCGGCAGCCCCAAGTTCTGCCTGCCTTGACTCCCCTGCTTGACGGGCTGGACCCTTGAACCGTGAGCCATCATCATAAAGCTGCTTTTATCACAGGAACAAGAAAAGCAATAATGCATTATGCAATCAACACGCAGTGAGGCCTTAGGAAGTCTAGGCTCATTACACAGAAAGGATTTAAAAGAACCAAGATGAAGATGCACAAAGACGGGTTTCAGAGAGATTGAGAAAGGGGCGTGTCTTGGTTCATTTGGGACACCGTGACAGACATGCTGTCATAAACTGGGTAGCTTATAATACGAGCTTATTTCCCACAGTTCTGAAGGCTATGAGTCCAAGATCCAGGCCAATTTGGTGTCTAGTAAGCACACACCTCCCAGCAAACAGATGACCTCTCTCTCACTGTAATCTCACATGGTGAAAGGAATGAGGGGACCCTCTCAGACCCCAGGGCCAAAGCACCTCCCAAAAGCCCCATTTTCCTATTGCCTAATTCCTAACTTTGGGCCAAGGTTTGCTATGATGTGAGTATGGTTGAAAACGTGGTTCCCGAGTAGTGGCACTGTTTGGGGGAGGTTGTGAAACCTTCAGGGGTTTAAAGTGTATAAACTTGCTAGATGAATATGAACAGGTCATTGGGGGTGATCAGTGGATATGGGGTGGCTGGGGTGGCCTGTTTCCTACTCTGTCTTGGTTTCTTGGTACACCGAGACCACAGGGGGAAGAATCAGACAGGCTGACAAGGAGGCTGCTGCTGCGTTGGAGCAGTACAGCTCTCATCCCAGAATGAGCTGTCTGGGCTCTTCCCATGGGCTGTGGACAGCTCTGAACCCACAGGCATCAACTGGAAAGTGTACGAAATGAAACAGGCAAACCCTACCCTTAACTGAAGCAGGGATGGAGATGCTCAAAGTCCTATGAGACATGCTTTCTCTTAGAGGGACAGGTGACTTAAGAGTGAATGATGGGACTTCCAGAGTGAGGAAGCAGGCAATGATAGCCACGCCTTATAGAAGCACAAACCACAAACAGAAACACCCCTGGGGCTTGTCAGTGAAGGCAGTGTCTAAGCAAATATTTTACATCATTCTACATTTCAATCTTTTTTTTTGTTCCATTCCTACCATGATTTATTTGAAGAAATGTGAACTATGACTTCAAAAAGAAAACTTTCATTGAGCTGACTGAAGTTAGTGGATTGAAAAGCATATTTTTTTTTTCAAACCTAATACTATGTATTTTACTTCCTCCAGTCACGTAGCTGGGTAGGCCATGTGCACCAGACAAATCGGAATTAACGGTTCAAGGTTTGCTTGTGTGTTTCTTCCTCCATCCAAGAAATAACAGCTGACAGTCTTTGTAATTTATCACTGCTTCAAGGCAGACTGCTCACATTTCCCACCCTGGGTACAATCTTCTTGCTATTTCCTCATGTGCTGTAAAGTCATGATCTCTTGTGTGTGCCCCACTGATAATAGCATCTCAGCTGGCAAATGGTGCTGAAGCCGCGTGCAGACCACTAAGCATTCAAAACAAGCAACAGTGCCAACTGCTTAGTAACATCCTCGGGCGCAAACATTGTGAAACAAGCCCGTTGTTCCCGGGAATGGTTTAATGTATACCCATGACTTGGAGAATTCTCAAAAGAAAATTCATTTTTAAAAAATAGTTTAAGGAAATTATCCTTCCTGCTATCAGAGAAACCTCTATAAAAGCAAATACTCTGTGGTAGTTTGATGCTTTAATATCAGTCTACCCACATCTCTTGCAACTGTGACCATCATAGAAATGGGGACTTTGTCTAGTATTTTCCATCACTATGAGAATATTCTTCATGGAACATTACCCTCAAGAGACATCTGTGAAAAGAAAGGAAGTTGCCTAGAGTGAAAACAAACTTTGTGTGCATTTGTGAGAGATCCTTACCTACAGGCATTAAAAGTAAAAGGAGTTTGACAAGCCTCGCCAACAAACACACATGTCTGTGCATTTCTGTTCAGGGCATTTATACAGCTTGCTTTTGTTTAAAAGGACAGCACAGAAGAGGGCTAGCTCCTTCTCGCTCCTCTGAGGAACTCACAAGGTAGAGATGGAGTTACAGGATGCATGGCTGTGCTGACACCTGCTGGCCTCTGCTTCCTGGGAAACGTCTGACTTCTGACCTTTCTCTTCCTTGTTTCTTTCTTTTCTCCGCGCGCGCGCGTGTTACATCTGTATGTATGCATGGTTCTGTGTGTGTGTGTGTGTGTGTGTGTGTGTGTGTGTGTGTGTGTGTGTGTGTGGTGTGTGTGGATGTGTGTGTTGTGTTACATCTGTGTGTATGCATGTTTTCATGTGTGTGTGTTACATCTGTGTGTATGCATGTTTCCGTGTGTGTGTGTGTGTGTGTGTGTGTGTGTGTGTGTTACATCTGTATGTATGCATGGTTCTGTGTGTGTGTGTGTGTGTGTGTGTGTGTGTGTAAAGATCTGACGTTGATAGGTGACATCTTTTTTATGGCTCTTCTACCTTACCCGCTGACAGCTGCAGGGTCCTCAGTCAAACCCAAAGCTCAGTGAGTGATATGGTTAGTCTCTGCCATCCAGGACTAAGGTGGCAGGGGACCACAACCTCCCAGCATTTATGTGGGTTCTGGGGACGTGACGTCTGCTGCTCTTAGATGTGTGGCAACCCCTTTTATTACAGATGCACCTTCTGAGTCCATCTTTCTTTTTACTTGTTTTAAGACAGTGCCTCCCTCTACAGTCCAAGCCGGCAAGGCATTTATTGTATCTCCCAGGCTGAATTTGTACCAATCCTCTTGCCTTGGCCCCACCAGTGCTGGGATCACAGGCTTAAGGGATCATGTCCAGCCACTCCTTGACCTTTCTAAGGCTCATTTTCCTTGTCTGCATAGTGGGGTTTCCATGAAGGCTTCCGGTAAGGATGTCCATAATAGCTAACAGTAGTGGGAGATTTACTATGTACTAAAAATTGGATAAATACTCCATATTTCATACTAGTTTATGTAGGGAATTCCATTTAATCCTTAGAACAACCCAGTGATGACTTTCTGTCCTGACAATGAAGAAATGGGGGCACGAAGATCTATGGCTAGTTGTCTGAGGTCACACATGGAAAGCAACAAGCCCAGGACAGACACACCGATACTCTGCCCTTCAGCTAGTGCCTCCCAGCTCTACGCTGTGTGTACATCTGGGCATCTAGATTGTCTGCACAGAAGAAAAGGGTGGTACTGTTGCCTCCCAAAAGAGGGACTGAGTGTCTGGGACACTTAATTGACACTTCAAACATCCTTAAAATGTCCTTTAAGCTTTACAAAAATGGTCTGCTTCAAAAAACAGTAATTCAGAAAGGGCCTGTGGGAACTGAAATGCCAGCATCCCTTGTATAGATCTAGGGTAGGAAACCACGTGCACTGATCCAGTTTTGAAATCACACAAAGCCCTTGTAGGAATCCAGGCACCACGGGCTGATGGTCCTAACACAGCTGCAGCATCTGTGTCCTCTCCCCTGCTCTTATGAACATTTGGAATATCAGCACAGTCCCAACTTCAGGGTTTTTCCACGTGCTGCATCGCTACCAAGAGCCTCCACTTCCATTTACACAGGCCGCGCTCCGCCGCGCTCCACCTCCATTGGCCCAGGCCACCCTCCACTTACTGCCTTTTAGTAGAAATGGCATAACTGCCATCTTCTTCCTCATGCTCCTGAAAGCACATCATGTGACACCACCGGCTGATGCACTACGTGTGTGGCCGACTTGTTTTTTTGTTTGTTTGTTTGTTTGTTTGTTTTTCGAGACAGGGTTTCTCTGTGTAGCCTTGGCCATCCTGGACTCACTTTGTAGACCAAGCTGGCCTCGAACTCAAGTGGCCGACTTGTGTCTCACCCAGCTCAAGCCCTGAGGGCTGAGACTTCACCACTCCCCTTCACTTTTCTGTCTGCAGTGCCCCGAGGAGTGGGCCCTCATTTAACTGTCAAATGAATGAAACTCTATGGCTTCCGGAATTGACCATGTTCAGTAGCTTCCTTTTAAAATGGATTCTATTGAATAAAAAGCAGCATTGTCAAGGGAAGAGGATGACATGTACGGTAGTTTAGGAGAGAGAAGTTCTGCGGCCCCAATGCGTCACGGTAAGTACCTTTCTGTTGTCACAAAGGTCGTTCTTGGGGGGACTCTTCCTGAAAACCTTTAACTACAAAGAAGGACATGTCCCAGCAAGTGTGCCTGTTGATTTGACCTGAGGTAAATGCATCACAGAGATGACATTCCAGCCCCAGGCTTTTGGACTAATGCAACCAGCCTCTGCTCTATAAAGAGTTGATTATAGCAATGTTTAACCCATAAATAAGATGCAAAACTTCAACTGGTTTAAATGAGAAATAAATGAATTTAAGCATAAAGGAAGTGCTTGGAAAGTTCTGAAGTGTGACATCGCTGCAGACTTAATGCAAAGCTTTGGGAGGAGTAAGGTGCCTCTCTTGAAGTTACCACTAGAATATCTTGTAAAGTTAAGTGAAATTTAAAGTGGAGAAGAGACAGTAAAATTTGATGGAATGTCTAGGCTTAAACACCTCTCAACACTGAGTTACCCAAGCTTTGTCTCTAAGTTTTATTGAGCAAATCTGTAGTGCAACCTCCAGAGAACAGTGCATTGTCGGTATAGCTGCCAGTGAGTAAAATTTAAGACCCCTCACAGAAGGAGGAAAAGCTTTTAACACAGCATACACTATCCAATCAAAGTACACTCACTGTCTGACCAAAATACAACACTGAGAGCTGAACCCTAACCCTGACCTTCCGCGGTGGTTTGAATAAGAATACCCCCATAAGCTCATATATGGCAATGTTTAGTCACCAGAGAGTGGCATTGTTTGAAAGCATTAGAAGGATTAGGAGGTGTGGCCTTGTTGGAGGAAGTGTGTCATTGTGGGTGGGCTTTGGTGTTTCAAAAACCTATTGCAAGCCCAGAGTCCTTCTTTCAGCCTGTGGATCAGAATGGAACGCTCAACTACTGCTCCAGCGTGATGCAAGCCACCATGCTCCCTGCCATGATGATAACAGACTAAGGATATAGACTATAAATGGACTCTCTTAGCCTCCATTTATAAAGCTCCAAATGACTTTTCTCTTCAAATATCAAAAGCATGCAATCTTCTAGAGGCCAGATAAGTTTCATTTGAAAGCTATGGAATGACCGTTGGGTGTTCAGCAGCCCTTCAATACTCCTGGTTTCCTCTATAATCGAAGCCTGCGAGGGCAGAAGAGGTCTGCATGCCCTCACAGCCTTCCTCATTTCCTGGACAAAGGAAATGAGAAAAGAAATCTCTTCCCAGCTCTCGTATTCATTCATATAAAACAGACACCAGAGTTGGTTTTGTCTAGCATGTAAGTTAAGTGAAAATTACTTACTTCCTTCATAGTCCATACTCGATTCATAGGTTAAATAAAGAACACAGATCACCATCTCAGGATCTTTGTCACAGGCTTCCAAGTTCCCTAACATTTCAACCAAGCTTGTTAAGATCCAGGAGAACAAGAGCTTTCACTCCCCTCCCAGCTGAACAACTAAAGGTTCATCATTTCAGATACATCCGAACCATAATTGTGTTTGTTTCTCTGGCAATCACTAGACCCCAGACACGTAAGAGGCCTGCCTCAGCTTTCCTTTGCAGTATGTAAAAACCACTACTGTGTTTAAGAAGTAAATTTGACCCCTTTCAGAAAAAGTTCCCCGCCTCCAACCAAACACCTCATCCTTCAGTCCCTCAGTGATGGGCATGCCACGTCCTTGAGGAGAAGACACTAGTAACCCAAAGAGAGATGATTTTAGAATAATGAAACGACCCCCACAAAGCACAAATGAAAGCACCATTCAGTTTACATTGGCGACTAGAATTGTTGTCTCGATTTTTGAGGTAAGAAAACTGAGTCATAGGGAACTCAGCCGCTTGCCAGACTCAAAAATTACAGGAGCTTCTTAATGCCAAAGCCAAAATTGTTTCTCCAGAAGCATCTTTCACTCCCCCCAACCCCGACTAGCCTGAAGCTCACACCATTATCTGCTCTCTTTAAATGTCCTTGTTTAAAGTGAGACACTGACACCATTCAACCAATGCATTCACTCCCTGAGTACATAGGATTAACTCTCATCCATCAAGAGAGGACTCTGCGGGAGAGACTAAAGGAACAGTGTTCAACTGGTACCCAGTGAGTAAGGAGTAAGGTGATTGAAGGGTATCCAGCTGGCCTATGACATAATAACCAGAGGGTGACCCACCCCACCATAGGTGTTCAGAGGTTGAACTGAAGAGATGCTATCCCTAAGCAACTCTATTAAAAGAAAATACAGGAGGGGAAATCTGCATGTGAATGCAGGGCACACATTCAAGCCTGTGGTCTGATTTGAGAAATTGGTGCTCTTCCTTAGGATCAGCATAAGGGACACTGACACAGTCCTGGTTGGTTTTTAACAGTGAATAGGGGGTGCCTTCACTGTATCCATTCTGGGGGTTTTACTCCATTGCTATCCCTTTTACCCTCAGGAGGAGATAGAGGCACTCACAGAAGGATACTCTATGTTCCATTCAGTAGTTAAAGGGCCCAGTTACTCTTACTCACAATGACTGTGCCCTAGCCTCATGGATTCTCCTGGCAGCATGGATTGTTGGGTAAGGTACTTACCGCCAAGCCTGACAACCTGAGTTCAGTCCCGGAGCCTACACAGCAAAAGGAGAAAATTGACTGTCGCAAGTTGTCCTCTGACCTTCACATGAGCACTGTAGCATGTGCACACAAAACGAGTAAATATAAAACTGCAATAAAGTGTTTTAAAAAGAAATTGAATATGTATACAAGTCAAAAAGAATATATATATATTTCAAATCTGATTTCCAAAGATCATGGTCATGTGCAGTTTTTCCGGGGACATGTTCTACAAAGCCAGGTGGGTTGAGCTTTCTGGCTAACTGGAGCAGTGGGGAAGCTGGGATAGATGGCGAAGTTTGTGCAGAAAAGATTCCCATGAAGCAGAGTCCAGTAAGTTTGACCTGGAGAAAACTCAGTCTTTAACTTTCTCTATGTGGCAAAATTAACTTTAGCTGGAAATATGAAAGAGACAAACAACAGCAATGGCCGGAAAAGCACAGTTAGAAACATTTTTATCTTACTGAACTCAGTATGAGTGATTATGCCACAAATATATTCTACTATAATAGGAAATTTATGGACTATTAGTTAACATGTTTTTAAAACACACAAAAAAAATGTCCATGTGTTCCTCTATGAGTAATTTCTATAAATTAGCTTATCCCTATATGCCAATATTACAGTAATTAAGTGAATTTTAATAACGTGGCATTGATAAGTTTGCAGTGTAGGTCACTGCTCACTCATGCTGAGATAATATTGCATGTCCTTATTCCTTGTCTTAAAACTAGGATTTCCTAATGAAAATTTCCACCAAATTCAATAAAGATTTTTACCCAAATTCAATAAAACATCAAGTGTGAACCAAAATGTGTACTTAGCCAAGAGACGTCATCCTAAAGATTACTCTCCACGTTTCATATGCTTGGTGTGAGACCAGCCTTTAATGGCCGAGCCATCTCTCCAGCCCTGTTTCATGTTTAAACACAAATTTAGCATTTCAAACGATCACAAAGAGTGACAGAATTGTAATAAACATGGGTCTCAGCCAGTCTGACCAACGTGCTTACACTGTTCACTTCAGAGCTGCAGTTTAAACACAGGTGAGTATGATTCCACAGGGTCAGAGACTCCAGCCACCCCCAAAATGAATGCTAACAACGCTGACCATTTACAGACTTACTACTTAAATGACACTCTCTGGGGGAAGCTAACTGCTGCCACTATGAACAGCTGGAGCTACTCAGGCAGCCAGCAGCTGAAGACTGTCCTGGAAGGCAGCCTTCCAAGCGCTGGGCCAGCCTGAGGAGATTGCATAC